>NC_079171.1:21102113-21202113 GCF_947568905.1 Ostrea edulis
CAAACCTCCACTTTTTGTAGTTCCATTTTAGATTTTAAGACAAGGCCTTGAAAGTTGAATGAAAATCTAGAAATTGACATTACTCCTAATATGTCCTTATAATCACCTTTAAATATTTCAAATGCAACTAATTCAACTACAAAAATCATTTAAAGACTTAAAAGAAAATGGTAAATGCTGTTGTGTCATTGATCTATAAAGTTTAAAATTTCATGAAAACCTTCACAAGACTGCATATATATATATATATATATATATATATATATATATATATATATATGTATATATATACATGTATATATATGTAAATATATATATATAACTCTAAACACTTTGTTGAAATCTTTCGACCGTGTCCTAAAATATGACTATGCGTACTTAGGCCAGTAGTTGACTGCTTTGTGAACAAACCTTTCTAAAATTCTGTTTCATTACTAATACCAAATATTTAATTGTACGCATAGTCATATTTTAGGATGTGTCCACGAGGTCGGGTGAGCATTGTTCATTTTATTATTACGACTCTTACCTTTCTCAAATGTTTTTCGCGCAATATCAACTTTGACGTTTATAATACTTACTGTGACGTCATAGTACTTTCGTGTATGTAGTCCTGCGTTACGTTGCTATGAGAGATAAACACGACTGAAGAAGACCGGTAACACGGTCGTAATATTTCAACAAAGTGTTAAGAGTTTTTTCTGTATTTTACTTCCAACTTATATATATATATATTACTTTATATGACACTTTAAGAAAGTAGGGTGTTGTTGGGTTTTTGTGCTTATATATATATATATATATATAGTGTGTGTGTGTGTGTGTGTGTGTGTGTGTGTGTGTGTATAATAAGTATATTTGTATATCATTGATGCCGTTAATAACTTAATAACCAATTTGAATTTTCTAATTCTGGCTGGAATTCATGAAATTTACATTTTTTCTTTTTGTTCGCGGGTGTTTCCGTGTAATTTTGTTCTCGTGTAAACTTGAACATGGTAAACACGTCGACATTGTGAGATCGAATATTTATTATTCGTGTCTGTGTGTATATGATACCGTTATGTTCATGAATACTTATTACTCGTGTCTGTGTGTGCATGATACCGTTATGTTCATGAATACTTATTACTCGTGTCTGTGTGTGCATGATACCGTTATGTTCATGAATACTTATTATTCGTGTCTGTGTGTATGATACCGTTATGTTCATGAATACTTATTACTCGTGTCTGTGTGTGTATGATACCGTTATGTTCATGAATACTTATTACTCGTGTCTCTGTGTGTATGATACCGTTATGTTCATGAATATTTATTATTCGTGTCTGTGTGTGTATGATACCGTTATGTTCATGAATATTTATTACTCGTGTCTGTGTGTGTATGATACCGTTATGTTCATGAATATATATTACTCGTGTCTGTGTGTGTATGATACTGTTATGTTCATGAGAATAATAGAATCCTTCATTAGTACGAGTGTGGGATAGGGAAATTCCACCGAGGGGACAAGATTCGCAGTCTAGGACGAGGCTTCAATGCAAAAACTAATTAGATAGGCAGAAAGAGCATACCCGAAAATGGTTTACACTGTAAAAAACCCAAGGTTGTCCGCCAGAAAGCTATATAAATTAAAATTCAAAGATAACAATGCAAAATATTTTTACTTCACCGTGTAACGTAAATCTTCACCGTGTAACGTAAATCATAGAAAATATATGACGTCACAATCAAATGACGTCGCAGCAGTGTGAGACAGAAAAATCTCACATGGCTGTCTCACATGGGTAAAGTCAATCTCACACTGGTGATTATGTGAGAATGGTTTGTCTCATGAAGGGCTAAACTGTAATTTATCATCTTACATGGGTTCCATAAATGTAAAATGAAAAACATTTTTGCAGACAAAGTAGCCTTATCTATGCACATAACAAAGTATATGTTTTAAAAGCTTAACACACACACCCCTTCCCCGAATGTGTGTTCATGTGTGTCTATGATTTCATAAGGTTTACAGAAATATCAATATCAATTTAATCAAATATCAAAAGTCACACATTGCCAAAAGTTTGAAACTTTGGAATTTCCTTAGTGTAAATGAAATTAAAACAGGTCCCGACTAGTACAAATTATGATTTCGTTATAGTCCTGTTGAATGGAGGAACTTTCCCCCTACATATACATGCATATCTCATATTCAGTGCAACACTTGTGTATAAAATATCCACGTCATATCCCTGCTGCTTTATTGTTTCTCTCTTATATATTGTTCTCAATTAACACAAATTAACTAATCTTGAATCCTTTCAAAAAACATTTCCGTGTAGAAAGGGAAATACGTAGAAAATAAATTGAGTTTTTAGTGACATGAACTGAACAGAGACACACCAATTAGAAGAGTTCCTTATAGACCCTGGTATACTGGTGTTGTATTGTATATTTCAGTTATTTATTCCTCCAGAATATCTAAATGTAGATAATTCGCAAAATTTTCTGGTTAATCGGTTGTATAATTTATAACCGATCATCATCTATCCGACCGGTTAGTCGGTTGACCAGTTAACCGTTGCCACCCCTAATTACCATGTTTCTGAATCTTGTTATTTACTTCATGTCACTATCTTTTTATTTTATTTTTTTCTTATCAATGTTTACGTCTTAGTGTTTTATAATTCATTTCTTGCCACAAGTATAGTTTGAGAAAAAAACCCATCCACCCACGTTTTCCGTCTTTACGAACAATCATTTATATTCTCATGTAATATATTGAAATAGATGCATGAATGGATGGGTACTGGTAGCTAATGCAAATATATTGCAGATTATTATTATTATTATTATTTTTTTTTTTACACATAATTAACATATTTTTTCATTACTTTCTGAGATAGTATACATGTGATTGAATTCAATTTTTATGTAATGAGTTATCCAGGATGTCACAACAAAATGAGTCATATACTCATACAGGGACATGATGTTATGGAAAATCATAAAAGAGAATTTCGACCTTTAAAGGACCTCCCTACTTTAGGCTGGGATATATGGCCCCTGATGATTTAGTAAAACATCAAAGTTTGAATTTTGCCATTTACAATGGCCAAGATATTCATTAATACCTTAACTTACAGGTTTGGTATTTCATTTTTCTTAAAAGTTCGTTAACATTATGAGCTGTCTTTTGAAGTCGGGGTTGTCTGTTTTTGTTAAATCTCTATTGATAATGACCGTTTTTTTTAAAGCATTTGTTTATACCGATCACAAGGTTGTCCAGATTTCTCTCTATTAGAATTTTTTTTGGAATAAAGAAAGTTATATCCAAAAGACAAGACTGGCCTTGTGTTGGTGATGAAATTCATAAAAATCTGCAAAAACTACGTTTTATTTCTACCTCATTTACCTGTATTGACATCATCTTGACCTGCAGAATATCAAATCATCCACGTGATAATCTGTGTCACGCTAATGCTCGAAATACTCGTCAGGCCGCACAGTATTGTCGACTACATGTATACCTAACAAATGAGGGAGAGGGGCGGTCCCTCCCTCTCCCTGTTGTTACGTAGATGATAGCCCCTCCCTCTCCCTATTGTTACGTAGAGGCAAGCCCACCCTCTCCCTGTTGTTACGTAGAGAGCGACCCTGCCCTCTCCCTATTGTTACGTCCCTGTGTTATTTGAATTTTAATCGACAAAGAATACACATTTCAACGTACATTCTAACTCTCTCAATGACAGACATCCAGTCTATTTTATCTGCTTAAAGCTGTATGGTCCGAATTTTATGTATCAATGTTATTAATTTTAATTGTACTTTTATTTATGTTTTAAAAAACAAGATATACACTACGGCGGCGTAGAAAGGCCAACTAAAAAATATATTATTTGTTAGGACGAATTAGCTATTCGTTCGGACGAATCAGCCATTTGTTCGGACAAATAAGTTATTTGTTAGGACGAATAAGTTACATGTGTATTTGTTCGGACGAATAAGTAATTCGTTTGGACGAATAACCATTTTGTTCGGACAAATTAGTTATTTGTTCGGACGAATTAGTAATTCGTTCGGACGAGTTCGGACGGAATAGAAATTCGTTCGGACGAATTATCAATTTGTTCGCACGAAATAGAATTTGTTCTGACGAAATACTAATTAGAACTAATTTCTGTTGAAAAAAATGAAAGAAACGTATTACGATAAAGATGGTGTTACTGGAAAAGGTACAGTTCTACCTTTTTCTTGGATTGAATCAAGGTGAAAATTTATATTTATTTGGCAGAGTTTAATAACATTGTGATAAACACGAGATACTTAAAAAGACTTCTTTCTCCCGCTCAGCTGTTTAGAGGAAAGCAATATTCTGATTTGCTTTAAGTGGCTTTATTCATTGAAGGAAAAATGGAGATATCAGACAAACTTCATGGATATGAATTAATGCATCTTCAATGTATGCAGTCCAGGTATACCGTGACACAAGAAAATATTGTATTGTACATTAAGCGTTTAAAACACGAAAGTAGAGATCGCGAGAGTGTAAGATGTAAATCAAAAATTTATAAAAATAATAATAAAAAAAAAAGGATTAGAGAGTAAAATAATAGGCGAGCGTCGAGAATGCGAGGGACCGTACACTTTCAACCCTCGCCTTTTATTTTTTACTCTCCATTTTTTACTTTAAATAAAATAGTTAGCATTTCCTGTATCTTTTTACGCATTTGGAAACCTTTGCTAAGTTTATAATACCAATAAATTTTGTAACATTCTCATAAAAGTATTTATTTGTAGATTATCAATTCTTTGACAAGCCTCCCTCTTAAAATTTCCAAAGTTTATTTTTATTATATGGCTAGACTTCTTTCTATACGCATCAGAGCTCAAGAGCTTCCGGGGCCTTCGCTTCCTGGGCCCCCACTAGGGTTTTGCCCTGGATATAATGGGAATCTTAAGGCGGCTTCCACACCTCAACCTCTTTCATATATATATTCTTGGCTGTATCCTCTTTCAATTAAAAAATTAGTGACAATTATACCATCACCACGATTACTCTCCGCCATTGTTGGGCACATTGATCAAACACCCGGATAACAAAGTTATAAATAGCAATTCGTCCGAATGAAAAAAGTTTTTGTTCGGACAAAAAATTGTTTTCCCTTGAACGATTTTTTTTTGTCCGAACAAAAAACTTCTTTGTTCGGACAAAAAAGTCTTTCGATAGGACAAAATGATATATGCTAAATTTAAGGGACATTTTTATCGTGTCTTTATAGAGAGCTCTGTAGATACATGTACATGTAGGTATACATGTACATATATACATATACAGAGATCTTTTAGCTTGTAGGGAGTGTTGGCAGCGGATACTCGTCAGGGATGTAGCAACAAGAAGTGAGGGGGACAGGAAGGGCCTGGTCCCCCCACTTAAAAAAAAAAGACCTTTTTTCTTTTCTTTACATGTTAAAATTCTTTTTGGGCTGGCTGACCCCCCCCCCCCTCCTTTTTGTCTGGCCCCCAGCTTCCCCCCTTTAAAAACGATGCTACGCGCCTGCTCGTGTCCCCTTAACACTTTTAAAAGTAAGGAGTGGGAACAAGAGTATGTTTTTGCCCCCTCCTTACACTTCTGGGATCCCAAATGAGATCATCATCTTTATGATAAATGTTGTTTGATAACACCCCCCCTAATTCTAGAGTAGAAATTTCTGTTCCAAAATTGTTATTTGCTATAAAGAAAAGTAGGCCTACTAGTATATCATAAACTTGGTATAAACTTTGGATATCCAGATTTGCGATGACAAAACTTTGATAGGCTCTGATTGGCGCATATTTGCATTATTGTCGTCCTATACAAAAATTGATTTCCTTATTGGATGTGTTACACTCCGTTTTACAGATTTTTTTAAATTTAATATACCTTTGTCCGGACAGGGGAGGTGGGGGGGGGATTGAGGACTACCTCAAACTTTTAAGACTGACCAAGGTGTAGGGATTCCCACCATTTTAGCTTGTTATTTCAGGGGTTTGGGGGAGGGTGATTATAAATAGTTAACTGTATTTACCGTCGCCATCTTCATGATGTTTATATGAAAAAGTTTGGAATTGAATCCCATATTAGCATGTGCCCCAATTTAAGTTTTGTGCTTCCCAACCACCACTTTACGATGTTTCACTACGGCATTGACGTTGCCTTATAGCTAATAACAAATTCGTTCGAACAAATTGCTAACTCGTCCGAACAAATTACTAATTTGCCCGAACAAAATGCTAATTCGCCCGAACGAATTTCTATTTCATTAGAACAAATTTACTAATTCGTTCGAACGAATTTCTACTTCGTCCGAACAAATAGCTAATTCATCCGAACAAATTGCTAATTCGTCCGAACGAATTTCTATTCCATCCGAACAAATTGCTTATTCGTCCGAACAAATTACTAATTCGTCCGAACAAATAACTAATTTGTGCGAACAAATTGCTAATTCGTCCGAACAAATAACTTATTTGTCCGAGCAAATTGCTAATTCATTCGAACGAATAGCTAATTCGTCCGAACAAATTGCTAATTCGTCCGAACGAATGTCTATTTAGTCCGGACAAATGGGTAAATCGTCCGAACGAATTTCATGGAATTTGATAACATTACTTTAACTTTCCCGTCATCTAAGTTGCGGTAAATTAGGGGTGCAAGGGAAAAGTGCGTGTATGTTACAATGCCGGGAATTCATTATGATGTTTCTTTTTTTTTTTTAACTAAAAAATAAAAAATATCGTGAAATACAGAAGTGTGCATTGAGAACCGACAGATACATGTACAGTGTACACGTATCTCCACAGTTATGTTATCAAAAAAATATTTTCTTCCCTACAGTGTAACTTTATTGTCATGCAGTCAATATCTCTAGACATCAGAAAATATAACACCATACTCCGATTAAAACAACTAAAGTGTCTCTAAAGTGTCTCACCCTTTAACAAGTGTGTGAATTCAAATGTTAACTTTATTAAAGAAAACGATGTGTATATAAGACTCCTGGAAGTTGTTTTTTCTTTCTTTGAGATTGTGTAACCCCTCCCCCCGCCCACTCCCCCAATATTTGTGATGTTTATATAATTATTGGAAAGTCACAACAGAAACTTTTACACTTGACAGTACAATGTACTAGTGAGGATTGTAGTACAATGTACTATTGAGGATTGTAGTACAATGTACTAGTGAGGATTATAGCACAATGTACTAGTGAGGATTGTAGTACAATGTACTAGTGAGGATTGTAGTACAGTGTACTATTGAGGATTGTAGTACAGTGTACTAGTGAGGATTGTAGTACAATGTACTAGTGAGGATTGTAGTACAATGTACTAGTGAGGATTGTAGTACAATGTACTAGTGAGGATTGTAGTACAATGTACTGGTGAGGATTGTAGTACAATGTACTGGTGAGGATTGTAGTACAATGTACTAGTGAGGATTGTAGTACAATGTACTGTTGAGGATTGTAGTACAATGTACTGGTGAGGATTGTAGTACAATGTACTGTTGAGGATTGTAGTACAATGTACTGGTGAGGATTTTAGTACAATATACTAGTGAGGATTGTAGTACAATGTACTGGTGAGGATTGTAGTACAATGTACTAGTGAGGATTGTAGTACAATGTACTGGTGAGGATTGTAGTACAATGTACTAGTGAGGATTGTAGTACAGTGCACTGGTGAGGATTGTAATACAGTGTACTAGTGAGGCTTGTAGTACAGTGTACTGGTGAGGATTGTAGTACAGTGTACTAGTGAGGCTTGTAGTACAGTGTACTGGTGAGGTTTGTAGTACAGTGTACTAGTGAGGCTTGTAGTACAGTGTACTGGTGAGGCTTGTAGTACAGTGTACTGGTGAGGATTGTAGTACAGTGTACTGGTGAGGCTTGTAGTACAGTGTACTGGTGAGGCTTGTAGTACAGTGTACTGGTGAGGCTTGTAGTACAGTGTACTGGTGAGGATTGTAGTACAGTGTACTGGTGAGGCTTGTAGTACAGTGTACTGGTGAGGATTGTAGTACAATGTACTGGTGAGGATTGTAGTACAATGTACTGGTGAGGATTGTAGCACAATGTACTAGTGAGGATTGTAGTACAATGTACTGGTGAGGATTGTAGTACAATGTACTAGTGAGGATTGTAGTACAATGTACTAGTGAGGATTGTAGTACAATGTACTAGTGAGGATTGTAGTACAATGTACTAGTGAGGATTGTAGTACAATGTACTAGTGAGGATTGTAGTACAATGTACTGGTAAGGATTGTAGTACAATGTACTAGTGAGGATTGTAGTACAATGTACTGTTGAGGATTGTAGTACAATGTACTGGTGAGGATTGTAGTACAATGTACTGTTGAGGATTGTAGTACAATGTACTGGTGAGGATTTTAGTACAATATACTAGTGAGGATTGTAGTACAATGTACTGGTGAGGATTGTAGTACAATGTACTAGTGAGGATTGTAGTACAATGTACTGGTGAGGATTGTAGTACAATGTACTAGTGAGGATTGTAGTACAATGTACTAGTGAGGATTGTAGTACAATGTACTAGTGAGGATTGTAGTACAATGTACTGGTGAGGATTGTAGTACAGTGTACTGGTGAGGATTGTAGTACAATGTACTGGTGAGGATTGTAGTACAATGTACTGTTGAGGATTGTAGTACAATGTACTGGTGAGGATTGTAGTACAATGTACTGGTGAGGATTGTAGTACAATGTACTGGTGAGGATTGTAGTACAATGTACTGGTGAGGATTGTAGTACCATGTACTAGTGAGGATTGTAGTACCATGTACTGGTGAGGATTGTAGTACCATGTACTAGTGAGGATTGTAGTACAATGTACTGGTGAGGATTGTAGTACAATGTACTAGTGAGGATCCCAGACGTGCTCGATCGGCGATAAATCGGGGGAAACAAATGGCCAAGGCAAGACATCGACATTCTGTTGAACAAAAAGTCCCTGACTACACGTGCAACATGTGGCCTTGCGTTGTCTTGCTGTAGAGTGATGTGATTTTGCTGTCCCTGTATGAAGGGTATCACATGGCGCTGAATAATTTCGTCTCGATAGCGTACGCCGGTGAAATTTCCATTGACAATTCGTAGAGGGGTCCTTCCACGTGCTGTTATTTTACCCCACACCATAACGCTACCTCAACCGAATTGTTGACTTTGCACAACACAAGTGTCCTGGTACCGCTCCCCAACGCGACGATACACTCTACAACGGCCGTCACTGCTATCCAAATGAAATCTGGATTTATCAGTGAACATAATATTGGCCCAGTCCTGTATTTTGAATCGCAGGTGTCGTCTGCACCACGCTAGGCTAGTGATACGGTGACGTTGAAGCAGTATTGGGCGCACAGCTGGACGTCTTAGTCTGATGTTGTGCTCGCGCAGACGATTACGCACAGTTCTTGGATTGATTGGTCGAAGTCCAGGAATGCTACGAGAAATCAAACTTGCTGTCTGGAAACGATTTCGCAGATGCACAAGTCTAATGTGGTTGTCCTGTCGACGCGACGTCACACGAGGACGCCCAGAACGTGGTCGATACCAAGTGTTACCAGATTGTTGGAAATGTCTCCATATTGACTGTATGGTGTTCCGATGAACTCCAAAGTGTCTTGCTACGATATTTTGTGCCATTCCAGCTTGAAGCATCCCAACAGCACGATTACGATAGTTTTCGCTGAGTCGTGGCATGGCAGAAAGGTAAATCTAGTTAATACTAAAGTGCTTTCCTTAACGAATAATGTCCAAACAAACCTTTTACACTTCTTACTCAAAACAGTATTGGCCAGTGAAACTCGTACGTAGGAACACTTCAATAAACAACATGTGTTCACTAACCATGAAAAAGTCCGTGTATCTGAGTCGGGTACTATCCGATATTGTTAAAAAAAAACCATCACCTTTATCAATTGTTTAGAGTTTATAAATATAAACAATAAATATAGAAAAATTATACTAAATATTATAATGCAGTTTCTTTTTTTCCACTATTATATATACGTTGTGTAATAATGTTTTCAAATCATTAATTTGTAATATACTGTTGGAATGTATTTGAAATAATTCCGATTATTGTTTGGTATGTATTTTCATGATTTTCTTGGGGAGGGGGGGGGGGGGGGGCTATACATTGTCAATGCATTATCCCATCTTCACTGATGAACAATGGAAAATCATTCTATAAAATAGCAGATGAAACATTAAAAGAAGTACCCGGTTCCGTGTTTTTATATTGTCTTGTAGATATTGCATTGACTTGATCCGGTTCCAGGTTTTGATAATAGTGCTGGTCTTGTAATGACTTGATCCGATTCCAGGTTTTGATAATAGTACTGGTCTTGTATTGACTTGATCCGTTTCCAGGTTTTGATAATAGTGCTGGTGTTGTATTGACTTGATCCGGTTCCAGGTTTTGATAATAGTACTGGTCTTGATCTTGTATTGACTTGATCCGGTTCCAGGTTTTGATAATAGTGATGGTCTTGTATTGACTTGATCCGGTTCCAGGTTTTGATAATAGTGTTGGTCTTGTATTGACTTGATCCGATTCCAGGTTTTGATAATAGTGTTGGTCTTGTATTGACTTGATCCGATTCCAGGTTTTGGTAATAGTACTGGTCTCGTATTGGCTTGATCCGGTTCCAGGTTTTGATAATAGTACTAGTCTTGTATTGGCTTGATCCGGTTCCAGGTTTTGATAATAGTACTGATCTTGATCTTGTATTGACTTGATCCGGTACCTGATTTAGATCCACTGACAATGGCGGATCAAAGAGATTCAAATTTGAGTGGATTCCGATCACGAAAACGTAGAATGGTCAGACCGGTGTTATGATTCAGAATTAGCTTTAAAGCAGTAACATTTACAAAGGCAATTAAGCAATTAACAAGATTTGTTTTACAATTAATAATTTAAAGAAAATTGTAATAATAGCAAAATACTAACTTGCGGTAGCTGAACAATAAATCCGAACAGAATCTACACACACAAAAAAAATAGTAATCAAAAAATCCTAGTTCCCAGTATAATCCAATATACATAGAATGTGTCCAACCAGAGCATTTTTTAATCAGAAGAATTTCAGTGATACTATGATAAAATGAATTTTCTAGTACAATCTTGAAAGACAATGATGCAACCATCACTTCATCTTTCTACTAAAGAAAATAGGTGACTCTCTGTATTTGTGTTTTTTTCTGCGTTGCAACAGGTCCTATTTTCTGTTGCATATACAGAAAGTACAACAACATCACGGTCGTGAACGGGAGAATGGCAACTGGAAATACGCGATAAAGTAGTCCAGAAAATATATAGAATATCAAGTTAGGCTTTTTAAAATCACCAAATGCATTGATTAAACCAAGTGACACATGTCTAACGCAACTGGATGGCAGCGAGTCATTTTTATAGTAATTCGTATAGATTGGAAGCTCGGCAATGTAGATACCAAAGGCTTCATAGAGATTAAGCAGGAACGAAACAGTAACAATCACAGCAATTTCTATAATTGTTGCCCGGTTGCTGAATATTCTGTTGTCTTTGAAAGGCAATGCTACAACCAGCAGACGTTGTGTGCCAAGAAGAGCAGTACAACAATTCGACATCATTCTAAAAATCTGGTAAATAATATAGAATACATGATTGGCCTTGCACCAACGATATGTGGCGTAGAGATTCTGGTAGTTTTTAGCCATATTTAAATATTTTATTTTAGTATGTAAAACTTTGATCCCCTATTGTGGCTCCATCCAACCTAAGGGGACCATTATTTCAACAAACGTGAATCTGCACTACTTCAGGAAGCTGTCATGTAAATTTGTACTTTCCTGGCCCAGTGCTTCTTGAGAGGAATATTTTAAAAGATTTTTCCTATATATTTTCTGTAAAAGTTTGACCCTCTATTGCGGCCCCATCCTACCCGGGAGGCCATGATTTTAAGAAACTTGAATTATCACTATATCAGGAAGGTTTTTTATGTAAATTTGTACTTTCCTGGTCCAGTGGTTCTTGAAAAGGTGATTGTTAAAGATTTTCCCTATATATGTGCATGGTACCTCCCTTATTGTGGCCCCACCGTACCCCGGGGACCACGATTTTAAGAAACTTGAATCTGCACTATGAAAGACGAAGATAAGGAACAGTGATCAACTTCTCTCAGAATTGAAAATCAGATAATGATTTTACGAATACAAGTGTAATCCGTCATGCCGATAGTTGACCAAAGACAAAATGAATGGCCGTTCATAATTTTAGAATTCAGTATTGCTATTGCGTTTATGATAGTAAATTTTGTCCAGTGCAAAATTATGAATACACGTTGTTTCTTCTTGTCAAACGCAAGAATAGAAAACATAATGCACTTTATGAATACAGGAGCGGATTCAGGATTTTTTTAAAAAAAAGGGGAACTGCCATTACTTTAAACATAAAGCTAAGTATCATTTCAAGGTTAGAGCAATCCATGCAACTGCTACATCATCTACGCTTATGATATTACATACTACCGTATATCAGGTTTTTTCCGCGAATCAGAACCTAAAATAGTGTATTAAATTTACGCGAATCCAATTTTCACTATTTCAAAGTCATCGTGAAAATATAATTCAAGATTATTTAAACTTATAAAAGAAGCCAGCTTGTGAAAGTATAACTCTTGATTTCTTATGCAAAAAATTCACACAGTGAAACGATTTACACGATTTCTGAGATACTGATCACACAACGATTTTGCACTTTTCTTTACATTATAGTAAATAAGCGAATCACTGCTGTATGTGACCGTAATAATCCACCCCAAGGCGTTACCATACCTATTGTACTTGTATTTAAACGACCACTTGTCTAACGCAACCAACGACAGTGATTTTTACAACATTTCCGTGTGATTTCACGAAATTTTACCTTTATTCAACGACTTTACATTTTTTTTTATTATAACGCGATTCCTACTTTCGATTTCAGTCGAGCATGACTATTCTGAGAATTATCGCCCCTAGCACTTTCGTTTTAAAACGCACGGATAATAGTTCGGCTGTGATCTTGTTTAGTTGACACACAGACTCAATTATTATACCCAAACCATCAACTGATTAACATATAATCAACACAGGGTCGGATGAGGTTAATTAACAAAACTTGAGTTGTTTATATATACAACTCACACACACACACACACACACACACACACACACACACACACACACACACACACACACACATAAATATATATATATATATATATATATATATATATATATAGCTGGCTAGTTTCTTTATTCCCTCGTGAGTGCAATCTATATTAGTAAAGATAATCTCCACCGATTGTCCCTTAACCTTAACTGTTTACTTTGATGCATATCCTGATCTATATCAAAATAGGGGGGGGGGGGGGGGTAATCCTTTTTACTTATTTGTGTGTAATGAGCATTTCTTACTTTGATGAGGTTAAACAAGCAAAGTACAATTACAAAGATGTAGCGGAAGGATGGGTACCAAAAAAAGCCCACCCTGAGATCACGTGACATTTGAAATCAACCCTTGACTGATTGTATGTCTAAGTTAAAATCATTTCCGCAAATTGTCAGGATCTGCATGACTTTAAGAAAAGAAAATATGTTCTGCGAGTACAATACAACATACTATGTCTTCAAGACACACACTTTACTGAAGATATGGAAGAAGGCATAAGAAATGAATGGAGATATGATGTGTATTTTGATTCCTTTACGTTTCAATCTAGGGGTATAGCTATATTTTTCAACAATGATTTCGAATACAAAGTTCATAAACATGTAAGTGACAACCTTGCATTTGATATTAACTTAGATAATGTACGGGCAACTTTAGCTGTAATTTATAGTCCAAATGAGGATGGTCCCTCTTTTCATAGAATGCTTTTTGAAGTAATCAGTGACTTTGAACATGATAAGATTATTCTAGTTGGTGATTTTAATTTAGTTTTAGATATAGATAAAGACTATCATAATTACCTTCATATCAATAATCCCAAAGCAAGAGATGAGGTGTTAGAAATGAGTTTATCCCACAATTTATCTGATATCTTTCGAGAATTTCGTCCTGAAAAAATAAGGTATACATGGCGCAAGCCTCGTCCTTTTAAACAAGCATGACTTGCTTTCTTTCTCATATCAAACTCATTTCTACACATGGCACAAGAAAGTGATATTATATCAAGTTATATGTAAGATTATTCTCATGTTTTCTTATCTCTTAAACTTGATAACTTTACACATGGAAAGGGATTGTTGCATGATTTGGAATTTATAAAAACTATTAATGAGACAATCGAACAGGTTAAAGAAAATCATGCACTACCTGTGTACAGTAGAAATCATATCGCCAACATACCAAATTCCGAAATACAATTTAATATCAGTTACCTACTCTTTTTTTTAAACTCTTTTGACGGAAGCCAGTGAGAAAACCATATGTTATTGAAGTTTTGTCCAAAAAAAAAAAAAATAATGAAAAAGGAAAAAAAAATCTTATATCAGATATTAAAAAATTAGGAAATAAATGTGAAGAAAAACAGGTAGTGATGGATGTACATCATAATTTTACAAAGTCTTCGGGAGTAAGATGGGACATTTTTTGGTTCGATCCTTCAATTTTGGATACACTATTGGGGAATTTTCCGTAACTCATAAGCAAGGCATTATCACCTGTATCCCAAAAGAGGGTATAAGTAAATATTTTCTCAAAAACTGGAGACCAATAACGTTACTTAATGTTGCTTATAAAATTGGATCTGGATGTATTGCCAAAAGATTAAGAAACATATTAGATATCATTACCAGTCCTGATCGAACGGACTTCCTACCAGGCAGATACATGGGTGGGAATACTAGATTGATTTATGATCTTATGCATTACACGGATGAAAATGACATTCCTGAGGTTCTCTTGATGATTGACTTTGAGAAAGCATTTGATACTGTTTCTTGGATATTTATTCATAAATGTCTAGATTTTTTTTATTTTTGGACCAACCATTCAAGCATGGATTGCAACCTTCCAACACAATATAGAATCATTAGTCACCCAAGCTGGATTCCTTTCTAGATTTTTTTAACCGGGTCGAGGTTGTCGCCAAGGAGACCCAATATCTCCATACTTTTTTTTATTATGCGCAGAAATTTTGGCTTATAAAATTAAAAATAACAAAAACATACATGGTATTACAATAGATGATGTTGAATACTTAATGTCTCAATATGCAGATGACACAGTAGTAATTCTAGATGGCTCTGAAAAGTCTCTAAAAGCCACCATAGATGAACTGAACAATTTTAATGCAATCTCTGGACTTAGAATTAATTTGTCAAAAACACAATTAGTATGGATAGGTAGCAAAACATATTATGTCAAGAAATGAACTTTCATTGAACAACTCAATTTAAGCTTTAGGTATCCATTTTGATGTTGACCTAAGTAAAATCTTCAAACTCAACTATGATAAAAAGTTAGTTAAAATCAAAGAAATTACCAACATAAGACATATAACTCCTATAGGTATGATTACCCTAATAAAATTCCTTATCATCTCCCAAATGAACCATTTATTTATCTCACTATAAACACCATCAAGCAAATTCATAAAAGACCTAAACAGTGTATTATATAAATTTATATGGAACTCTAATATTGACAAAATCAAGAGAAAATAAATCACACAGGAATATTCACATCGTGGATTGAATATGATTGACATCAATAACTATATACAAGGACTTAAATCCTCCTGGATTAAAAGATCAAGTGTCAAAATGCAAATTGGAAAAAAATATTGGGTAAATCAATGAATACTGATATGATTCTAAAATCTGGATCAGACTACATCAACAAAAAATTACACCTTTTAAAAAATCCCTTCTGGAGAGACACATTCCTTGCCTTTCAAGATATTTAAGATAACATGAAGTTACATACATGGGAAGATTTATATCCCAGCCAATTTGGTTTAATAAAAAAATTTTAATTGGAAAAAGTCCCTTTTTATAGTGAATGGTTCAACAAGAATATAATATATATCAATTATCTGCTTGATGAAAAGGGTTTTTAAAAAAAAAGTTATTGCATCTAGAGAAAACATTTAATGTCAAAACCAAATTTCTGACATACCTAGGTTTACAGAAAGCAATAGCAGGTAGCATGAATTGTCAGAGAAATGTAAAGAAAGAACTGAACTATAAGCCTTTTCTACCTTTTCATATCAAACTCTTTTTGTCATCCAAAAAAAGGTATTAGAGCTATGTACGATACCTTAAACTTAGATTAAAATGTCACATCATTCTACAAACCAAAATGGGGAGAATGTTTTACCTTATCAGAATGATATTGGGAAAATATTTGTCCGTTACCTTCCATCAATACTAAGAGTACCAAACTACAATGGCTACAGTTTAGAATCAACCATCATATACTAACACCTAATACCTTTTTGTTTAAAATAGGATTGTAAGAAAGTAAATTATGCAGCTTTTGTATTACATATGAAGAGACAATATGTCATATACTTTGGGAGTGTCCCGTTGTTCAAGACTTAATCAATACATGTATATTCTATTAGTATTGTCAGACAAGGGGTATTGGTATTCTAAGAAATCCATTAACATTTATCTTTGGACTAAACCTCGATCCTAAAACTTAATCTTTCTGGTTTTTAAATCATATATTTATAGGAAGCGCTGTTTGAATGAAAAGCTATCTATTCACGAATTACTTATAGATATCAAAACACACATTTCAACATTGAAATGTATGGCTACAAAAACTGTAAACTCGAAGATTTCAAAAAGAAATGGGAAACTTGGACAAATATTCTGAATATAAAGCACTGGTAGCATTTTACATCAAACCATACAGACCCTGACTATTTGAATTCTTGACACTAAGGATGTATCTTGTATATAATCTAAATGCTTCTAACTATGACAACTCTCATTATTTAATTACCTCCAATTTATGACAGGCTTATATTTACTTTCCAACCATGAAAACCCCCCTAAAAAATATCCCACCCGGGAAACTGAACCTGAAAGTGTTGCTAACACCACCCAAAAATTGTGCTTCACAACAGTACATCAGTACAACACAATAAAAATAAAGAATTGCTGCATGAGTGATAATTTCGACTGCTGTAAAGTTATTCCTAAAAAATAATCCAAGCCACATTTATAACAATAATATCTACACAAATACTATACATGAAAGCTAAATATAACGAACAGTGATCAGTCTCATAACTCCTATAAGCAATACAAAATAAATAGTTGGGCAAACACGGACCCCTGGACACACCAGAGGTGGGTTCAGGTACCTAGGAGGAGTAAGCATCCCCTGTCGACCGGTCACACCCGCCCTGAGCCTTATATCTTCATGCATCCTCATCTGACATTTGTAATAAATGCTCATTACATACAGATAATTTGTTTTCATACCTACTAATAACAGAAGAAAAGAACTGCAATTGTGCATCAGATCGTACAGTCAACATTTTTTATCAATGCCACCGATATTTAAGAGCACATGAAACGGATATTCTTAAAATACCACATTGCGGAAAACCAAAACATGGTTCCGCATTTACTTTAGATTGTGAAAATTTTGTACAGCATTAATACAGTCAACTCTCGATAAACCGCCACCTTTTGTTCTTATGAAATTATGGCATTATAACGAATTTGGCGATGAATTGAATTACCGCCATCTTGAAGAAATAGAGTTACCGTTCTTTTATATGTAAGAGTTATCTTTTGTCCTTACTTGCATAAACCACATAAACAATGATTTGCAATATCCTGATGGGTACATTTTGGATGATGTTCTTGGTACGTAATGATTTGCTTTTTTTCATCGGAATTTTAACAGGACCCTCTTTCGTGGCGAAATCATAGCTAAATTGAAATGTGTTTCTATGATGTATAAACAACTTGACTACAGTTCATCTCCAGTAATTTTCTTGTTTATTCAATACAGCAATTACTGGGATCCTTCTGTCCAGGTGTACGCCGGAGATCGATAATGACCAATTTACTGCTTCACTGACCACGTGCACCTATGGCGGTTTATCGAGATAATTAACACAGTGAAATAGACTTTTGTAATGAAAACACTGTGGCAAATGGCGATAGCGAATTTGGCGTTTTAACGAGAGTTTTAAGTAACAGGAAAAATGTTCCTAGAAAAATGCGGCGTTATAACGAAAATGGCGATGAATTGAGTGGCGATCATTCGAGAGTTACCTGTATATACATTTGTCTAAAATTATATGACTTCAAGCCCCAATTACTTCCGCACACACTATAGAGACTGTCAAAGCGATCAAACGGTAAATAGGGAGAGGGATTGTGTAGCTGAAGTTTTATAAAAATACAGAAAATCTAACAATGGAGTATTATTATACTGATCAGTACGGTGAGTACTCGGGGAATTTTTCTGGACACTACCCAGATTACAGCTATGAATACTATTCAGACTATTATCCGTTTCAATACGAAGTCAAAGCAGAGTGGGAGATACCAATCCGAGGACCCATCACTTTCTGCATTGCGACGACAACACTGATAACGAATTTCTTGCTGATATCTGTTTTCATCTTCCGAAGCAAGCGTTCTCCAACCACCATTGTTCTGACTTCGTTAGCAATTTCTGACTCCTTGATTTGCATAGCAAAGCTACCGGAAGCAATATATTTCAACATGGCTCAAAATTATAAGAATCTTTATATGAACTACAGCTGGTGTGTAGCAAACCATGCTTTATTCGTGATGTATAGCATATTCCGTATGACATCCAACTGGTTGACGGCCTTGTTGGGACTGCAGCGTCTTCTCGCTGTTTGTATGCCGTTCTATTACTCGAGGATCTGTAGTACCTCAACTACAGTGATTAAAATAGTTTGCATCGCTGTCATTTCTGTGTTTGTATACCTCTACGAAGCACTGGGTATTGATATCAAAGCACTGCCGATTTACTCCACAAGGTTCCGCAATGAAACTTTACCGTCCGGTTGCACAAGGGGAATTTCCAAATCCATCATAAACGTCGTTGGGGATATAAAAAAATCCATGATGCTTTTTTACATCTTCTCTGGATTTCTGTCTCGTCTATTGCCAGTGATCGTGTTACTGATAACCACTATATATCTCGCATATTTACTGCATAAGCGCATCACCAGTTTCAAAAGCTCAGATTATTACAAGAAAGAACAACTCAAGAGAGTGAATAAACTAGTGATAATCATTCTCATTGTATTCCTCGTCGCCGAAATCCAGGATGGAATCGCATTCCTGATTTACGCACATGAGCTTGCAACAGACCAAAAAAGAGAGATTTTATCTGAGGAGGCTGATATTCTCTGGGACACCATATCTAACACACTATCCTTAATCAGCCATGGCTGCAATTTTTGGATATTCTTCATGATGAGCACACAATTTCGTGTCGCCCTTTTGGATATGCTGCGGTGTCGAAATAAAAGATTGCGAGCAATTCTTAATTTGGAGAGCCCAAAGGGAGGAACAAGTAGCACTTATTCTAACCGTACAAAGGAGAGAAACACAACTCTATAACAAATAATGGAATTAACAATAATAAACAGCAAATGAGTGTCACTGGATTGTTAGCGGTAATGATCGGATATCATTCTTAAATGCAACATGTATTCTTTTTCAGGAAGCTAGTAGAACAGAACATTACTTCTGTGCTGTTTTGTAGCTGTACAATAAACGAAATGTCATTGTCTTGAATTTTGTTGTACGTTGAAAATATGGAATTAATCTCTATAAACTGGGACAATGTGAGCATTGATGTTATAATTTTCTCGTTGCTATAAAAGAGAACGAAAACTGGTTATATCATTTTTACGATTTGATCAGACAAAACGAACATCTGTGATATCATTTTTGCGATTCTATAAAACAAAACGAACATTGGTGTTATCACCATTCTATAAACCAAAACGAGCATTGGTGTTTATCATTTTCACGTTTCCTATTCTGTTTGCTACTATTTGATCGTTTTGTTAAAAATCGATCATGCAATTTTTGTCAATCATTAAGGTGCAAAATGCTTTCTGAATTCAGAATAGTCAAATAAACTTGTTTTAAGTAATTCCACTCCTCTAGAATTGTAGAATCAATCTTATAGCGAGCGCAGCGAGCCAATGCAGGGGGGGGGGGTTCCTACTGCGAGCTCTAGTGACTAAAGCGCTGAAATTAATCCGAGCTATACCTTTAACAAGAAAATGTTTTGACGAAAATCCCAGAATTCCCTTGTCAAAAAGGCTCTGAGACCTCGCGGTCACATCTTGTAAAATGATTGTGAACTTACATGGATTATCATCTTAATATTGTGGTCTCCTAGCTCGAAAACTCATTGCACCATTATGCGTAACGTTTGATAAAGTGCAATGTTTATGAAAGGCAGGGTAAGATGATGTCTGACATCATGTCTACGCTTTGACGTACGTCATAATAAGACTGGCAGTGGAGGATCTAAATACTTGTTATTTCCATTTGTATAAGTCATGCTACCGGTATAATATACGTAAACATTACTGGTAAGCATACGCAATATGCCATCGAATGCAAATTACAAACCAAAATCTGATAAAAATAAAATACTAAAGTCTAAAAAAGAATTGATTGTTCTGATAAGAGAACAAGATATTAAGTTGTTAAACTATGTGAAGGAGCACAGACGATACTAATTTTAAGCTATCAAAAAATTTGCAACAAAAAATCGATGGAATCTGGCTGGATCAAAAACGTTTTTTTTAAATCTTTGTTTTTTTTCCGCATCGAAAATAACAACTGCATAAATCTATTTTCGGTAATGCAAACCACGATGACACACTACTTCCATGATAACCAAACATGCACTTCCTATTAACGACTGAAAATAAATCATAACAACAATGGAGAGGGGGTCAAATGTGTTGCAATTTATTCAAATGCTGATATATTTCATCATTGTGTTACAACTAGGATTATGCACAATGAAAGGTGAAGATAACGAACAGTGATCAATCTCATAAATCCTATAAGCAATACAAAATAGATAGTTGGGCAAACACGGACCCCTGGACACACCAGAGGTGGAATCTGGTGCCTAGGAGAAGTAAGCATCCCCTGTCGACCGGTCACACCCGCCGTGAGCCCTATATCCTGATCAGATATGTTCTGATTTTCTCTTCTGAAACATGCCATTCCTACACGGGGATTGTTAGATGAAATTCTTTTTTTTAAATTAAAAAGGTGTGCATACTAGGGGGGTCCGTGCATATATGTGAAATAATGTTGAATTTATCGATGTATTTAAAATTATCAATATATTGAAATGCGATTTATGTTCAAAGGCAGTGCTGTTCATACAGTTTTACAAACTTAAAAGGTTTGCAACAAGACATATTTATCATGCAATTAGTAACTTGGAAATATTGAAAGCAGAAAAAAGGAGAGTAGAGGCAGACGACAGCATTCAGTTCAGAAAATTTCGCGCGTCAAAGATTAAGCGTACAGAGAAGGCAACAGAAAGCAAAACTGTTGCGGCCCCACCCTACCCCAGAGAACACGAGTTTAACAAACGCGACTCTGAACTATGCCAGGAAGCTGTCATGTAACGTTTTATTTTCCTGGGCTGAGTTTTATTAAACTTCGTAAGATACGATTTCGATCGTAAGCGTAAGATACGATGGAAATCTGTTTTACTAAACTTCTTAACTTAAGTTACGTTGAAAAAATCATCGTAACTCTACGACAGCTTATGGGCTTTCTTAAATTAAGATATTCTTGTAAATGTAAATAAATATGGCTGCTTTAATATTATTTCGTGATATTCTGAATGCTGATGAAAAAAGATCGCTGCGTCGTAATCGCATTTTTAGGGACAGAAGCCAAGTTCTCAATACTTTGACAGACATAGAACTGGTGGAACGATATAGATTCCCGAGATTCGTCATACTCCAGCTGACAGATGATGTAAAGGACCTTATTCAGCCTAACACAAGAAGATCCTACTCTATTCCTGCTCACATTCAGGTATTTTTGGGGGAGATATATGCTTATTCCACTGGTATGAAACGGGGGGAAACAATGACCAGAGGCAATTCTGGATGAACTGATGAAATTGCATAGTGACCACATAAGTTTCAAAGTACACTACATACTGTAATGTAGTAGGGTGGATTAATATCAATAATTTATTTTATTTTTAGTGTAAATAAAATATGTAAGTTGCAAAACATAAACTTTTATTGGATTCTATAATGGTCTTCCATATTTCTCTATTTAGATATGTAGTAATGTAGTTATGACCTTAATGGCTTTCCTTATGATTAAACCATGCATGCAGTGGTTGTTCATGGTCTATTTAGTTCATTTTGGTTGGCTAGGCTTAGTGTCAAAGGTTATATGTCATGGGTTTGTGAGTTCTGTTGGATTTTTAGATAGTTGTATTCACTAGCAGAGTGTTGAAGGGTGGTTTTCTTTGCATATCTTTTGACATCTTTTTTCTGACTTGAGGTAAGAAAATGAATCTTAACATATTAATTAGCGTGAATGTGTTAATGAATGAAAGAAATGAAATTATGTACTTTATTTCATATTTAACAAAGGGGTAAGATAGAAGTAATATTTTATACAGGTTCCTTGAAAATCAGTTATCTTCCTATTTTTAATATTTTGGCTCTGGTACCATATATCTGGTAAGATCATTGTTTTGTATGTATTTCTGTGATGTCTAACTTGTATTTGTCATATAATTTCTTTTGTGTGTGTTCGATGTGTACTTTACCATTTAGTTTGCATAAATGTCATAAATGATAAGATGTATTATATTTAAATGCATTATGGGTAAAGAGCCTCATTTTGAGATTTAAATGTTATTTTATAATTTTTCTTAAACTTTACACAAAATAATAGATGCGTAATTTTGTGTTCATTGTATTGAAATTATTTCCCTAGTATTTGTATATTTTATGTGGTGTGTGATTGTGTATGCTTATAATTGTTTGTTATGTTTCAGAGCTGCTATTTACATGTCAGAAATATATTTATTTCTTCAATAAACTCATAACCTGTCACGGATGGTCAGTGTGGTCATTAGAACCGGTTTGCAACCCCGTAACAGAAATGGCGCCCACGTTGCAACCCTGTAACAGAAATGGCACCCAACGTTCAATGACGTAACCCACCTGAGCCTCTCGTCACTGGAAACACACCCTGAAGAGCCTCACCGGAAGTACAACCGGAAACTCTCATTGAAGAATTGTAAACAAATGAAGAATCCGAAGATGCGTGGTACATGTGATAGTTTTTAAGTTATCAGTCTTATTTATTTACTTTTTGACACATCGATAGTGATTGTGTTGTGTCAATATTGTACTTCATAAACTTAGACTACACAATTCGGAAGTAACCCTGAGTTATAAGCAGGACATTTCATTCCGAATTTCCTTAAGTGAATTGACGCATTCTTGTGGAGATCCATGCCTTTGGTCAGAGACAGGACTGTGCCAAACTTTTAATTAGTATATTGATATGCTGTTGCATAAATGTCAATGTATATAATTTCAGTGTAATACTCATAGAGAGCTGACTAGTGCACTTGGTAGAAATTATAGTGTTTGTTTACATTGAAAGTTGAAACACATTTTGACAGGTCAAGTGTCATTTACATTTAAGAAGTATATCAAAAGTATTTGTGAATAATATTTTTTTCCACATATAACCGAGGTGTGTAGATAGATATTTACAATCATGGTTTAGTACAAGTATTGAAGTTACTGATTTGAAAGAGTGTTGAGAGAGAATCTGATGCAAGAAAGATATTAACATTCATTAACTTACAGTGACTTTAATAACAGGATTGTGACTGTATATTTATTGATATAAGAGGTCAGTGCTTGGATCAAAGGTGTTATTTAGGTGCAGTTCAGTCAAATCAGGTGTGTTGGTACTTAGTGTACATGGATAAATAGGCAAAGTGTAAATAGGTGAAACATCTTACCAGTTCCCTCAAGCAATTCAAATTTAATCTTTAGCAAATAAGGGTGTACAATAGAGTTACTCTTTGCAAATTGTTTAAGGGTACACATATGCCGTAAAACGTATGCGAAACATTTTGCGATTCATGACAATTATTGGTATCACGCGCGGTTTATTTCCGATTTGGGTTATAACCATCGTGTATTGTTTCACGTATACGGAAATTTAGTTTTACTGCTGCATTTTCATTCGCTAACTATAACGCAATGGCGGAAGTACCTGCACAGTATAAAAGACTACTGGAAACTTTAGGACAAATGGAAGTTGTACCGAAAGCCGATAATCCAGATGATCTGGTGCAATGGATGAAAGAATATGTAGAGTCAAAAGCTGAAACTACAGTAAAAACTGAAAAGGTAGAAACACAGCCAGGGAATCAGAAGAAATATCAACACATTGTCTACCCCCGAGGTTCAGTTTATTCTCTGGGAATGATAAGTCAAAACGATCAGACACAACATTTGACTTGTGGCTATACGAGGTGCAATGTGTCATGAGAGATAAAGTGCATTCAGAGGAAGACATTGCACAGGCGGTCAGGAGATCACTTCGAGGAGAAGCAGGCAGAGTGATTATGAATTTAGGTCCTGATGCAAATTTGCAGAAAATCATTTCAAAACTAAACAGTGTCTATGGAGATATAGATGAACGGGAAAATATCTTAGGAGAATTTTATGGAACCAAGCAGGCACGAGATGAAGATGTAACAACTTGGAGTTGCAGATTGAAGAATATCATGCAAAGAGCAATTAAAATGGGAGCAGTCAAACTTGAGATGGCAGATGAGATGCTGCATGATATGCTATATAAGGGTTTAAAACCTGAGTTAAAGGCCAGTTGCCATTACGAAAAGGAGATACACAAGAGTTTTTATGACTTACGAGTTGCTTTGAGAAAACTTGAAAAAGAGCTTAAGTTGGATGAGGAGGATTACAAGAAGGTTCAAGTGAAGAAAGCAGTTGCACATAAAGCAGATTCGGGTGAGATTGAAGGAGTGTTGAAACAAATAACTCATCGACTTTAGAATTTGGAATATCTGAACAGAGGAAGGAAACGATACAGAGGATCTGGAAATAGGGACAGAGACAAAAATTATTACAGGAAAGACAAAGAGGATGATAAATCACAAGAACAGGTTAACGACCAGTATCCAGACATTGTTTGTAGGAGATGCGGCCGTGAAGGACACATAGAGCGAGGTTGTCGTGCAAACAGGGATGTTCACGGTAAACCTTTGACTTTAAACTACAACAAGTCTATGAAAAGAGGTCATCCATAGACTTCAACAGAAAACAAGACCTCATATCATCAGTAAAAAAAAATTGAATACTTTACCAGCTGGATTATGTGGAGATCCAACTGAATCAAGTATCTTAATTAATGGGGTTGAAGCTAAAGCACTCATTGACACAGGTTCCACAGTTTCTACGATTAGTAAACAATTTTATGAAGATCATTTCAAAGAAATTCCTGTTCAAGATTTAGGATCTTTGTTAAAAATCGAATGCGCTGATGGACAACATTTACCCTATGAAGGCTTTATTACAGTTGATTTACAAGTGTTAGAAATGAAACCAATAACATCAATTCTACTCGTCATACCAGATAGTCCTTACAACCAGAAAGTACCGATATTATTAGGGACAAATATTTTGAATACCTTAATGAAATTGTTTCAGGAGAAACATGGAGATAAATATTTGGAGAAATCAAAGTTGACAACACCATGGTATTTATCTTTTTGAGCTATTTTACTTAGAGAAAAGGAATTAAGGAAAAACCGTTATAGATTAGGATTAGTTAGGAGTGCCGAGAATACAACAGTCAGAGTACAACCAAATTCCAGGATAGTTGTTAAGGGTTGTATAGATCAGGCAATACCATACCAACAAACATTAGCAATGCTACATCCTACAACTGAGACAAAACTCAACAAAGATCTTGACATAGAACCATCATTGATAGAGTGTGATACTAGTAAAAGAGGATTGGATCGGGAAAGGTGACTTGGACAAAATAAGCATGAACATTTACATGATAAAAGTTGATGAATTAAGAGGTTTAACAATAAGAATTTTTCATATATGCATTGATTAAAGTTTGTTTAGTTTAGGAGAAAACAGTTTAATGAAATAATTTTCTTTAGCAAGTCTCATGGACGTTGATTCTGTTTTAAGTTTATAAAATGGAAATATGCTGTAGTTGCCTCTAGCACAGGTGTCAAAGTGTTCACTGCATGGGGTATTTCTTGTACTGGGTTCGTTAATTTGTTGGCGATAGACACGCATCCTCGCTGTTAGTTGTGTTCCGGTTTGTCCAATATATTCCTCGCCACACCCGTTGCAAATAATGCAGTATAGTAAGTTTTTCGACTTGCATGACATGTTATCATTTACAGTAAAATATTTTCCGCATTTAAAAGTAATAGAAGGTCCTGTTCTTAGGAAGGGACATGTCACCACATGTAGAAACTGCGTATTTTTCAGGCGTTGAATTGAATTTGGCTTTTGTTAATAATTTTTTCAAGTTAGATGGTTGTCTTTGGCTGTGAAGTAGGTCGGATTTGGGAATAATTTTTTTGAAGTTCTAAATCACGCTCGATAACTGTAAAATTCTTCTTAGCTTCCTGAAAGATATTTATATGTTTTGGGTTGTAAGTTGTCATAAATGATATTAGGAAAGGATCGCGTTCTTTTTCTCTTGCTGTTCTAAGTGTATGCTGTGGAATTTTCTTTGCTTCATTTATGGTTGAAAGAATGAGTGTGTCCGGATAATTCTGCGCAGTAAGAAATATTTTCAATTCTGCCAGTCTTTGGTCTTTAGTATTTTTATCTTTAACAATAGTGCACATCCTTCTGGCCAAATTGTACGGGATATTCCTTTTAGTGTGTGTAGGATGACATGATTTGAAATTCAAATATTGGTGTGTGTCCGTTTTTTTGTAAAATATATCAGTTAGGATGTTGGTTTCATGTATTATGACGTCATGTATCTATTCCCTCCTCGCAAAGACTATCATGACGTCATGACGTCACAATAGACGTCCTTAAGATAAACAACTTTGTATTCATTATTAATTTGTATTCACCTGAGGATGGATGTTAAAATCCAGAAAGCGCTAGTGATTTAAATATATTTTGGAACTGTATATTTTCCTGCTTTTTTTTATTGAATTATATATATATATATATATATATATATATATATATATATATATATATATATATTAATTAATTGATTTTCACATGTATCGTTTAGATCCTAGGGGTAAACGTAAGGTTGGGTGTTATAATTGTTTGTTTGTGCTTTATATTAAATATTCTATACAATTGCATCGAGAGATCCACTCTCCTTATAAAATATCTTAAACACTGAATGACACAGTGACTGTGTGGGATTGCATCAGTGTATATAAGTAGCGCTTTAGGAACATAACATACCTAGTTGTGATTATTTAGTGCTTTATCTCTCTCTCTCTCTCTCTCTCTCTCTCTCTCTCTCTCTCTCTCTCTCTCTCTCTCTATATATATATATATATATATATATAATTATTTCGGATTTCAAACATTAAAAAAAATATACACCTTAAATCTGCACATATCTGCCACATTGAATTTTACAGTTGAAAGTAATGAATACCATTTAATTATATGCAATATAACTTTTCTACATATTTATATAAATACAAAGCATTTTATATTCATATGAATATAAAGCCTTTTGGAACGTCTCCATCAGAATGAAATATTCTCGAGAGGGACGTTAAACAATATACAATCAAACTTGAAGCCTTTTGTTCTCATTCTGAAGGTTTTCAAATCTGCATTATTAACAAAGAAGTAAAATCCATTGTTTTTAGTAAATGCATGTAATTTAATGATGTTTGTAAAGCTGGATACTGTGTCTATACATATTTGGTTCATCTAAAATAAGAAAAACTCTGTCTATAATGTTTATTCAATAAATATACATGTAATTACATAACTTTGATAGATGCACCACTGATATCATAATAAAGTATATGTACATGTGGTTATGTGTGTGTGATTTAGACTGCAAAAATACTTCATTATTATAATTAAACTCTATCACGCTTAAAAAGTTGACCATGATACATCTTTGTCAATGTGAATTATATGAGTGTCACTAGGAATCCACACTAGCAAATCACAGCATTGGGTGTCTTTCAGGTGTTGTTGTCCTTGAATCTGATGCCAATATTCAAATTTTGTTTTGAGGTGCAGGCAACCATCCCTTGCATCACATTCTAAAATGGCAAATGTCATTACATGTATTGATAAAATATACATGATTTACAAGTGCTCTGATTAGTGGTGAAAGTATTATACTGCAATATGCATACTTCTTTTGACATAGATGTACTGCAATATTCAAAACTTGATGCATGTAAAGTTTATAAAGAACATTAGCAGTTCAATATCACAATGAAGCCTAAGTAGTATTTGTATTTAATTCATAAAATGTTACTTTAAAGTTATAATAAACTTGGATACATCCATAATAATATATATGAATACATATAAAATCAATCTTTGGTCCAGAAAATTATGTAACATTGGATATGCCAAAATACTTTAGGTCAATTATGTCGCAGTTTAGATGTGGTATTTTACCTTTAAGAATAGAGACGGGAAGATATTATGAGAGAATATGTTCATTTTGTTCATTGAATTGTATGGAAGATGAAATTCATTTTTTATTCTATTGTCTATTGTATTCTAAACTCAGAACAACTTTGTTTGAAAGCACGGGATTTGATCCAATGTCAATGTCAGATGTAAAGGTTCTTCGAATGTTAATTACAAACTACCCAAGACAATTAGCAAAATACTTGTACTCCTACTTTTCTCTTAGACAATCTATTACATTTGGAAACATCAACAACTGAGCTATTTATACATTACATACTTATTATACATGTATACACATGTATGTGTATATAATTATAGAAAATGTTATCATGTGCAATTATTTGCATTATATATTATTATATCAACGTTTAAAGTGGCATATAGGCCCGACTGGCCGGGTGTTTATTGATTTGTATATTGTGATGAAATTGGATGTATGAATATATGTACACATGCCACTATAATAAATAAAATTACTTACTTATATGTACAGCTAATGTACATGTATTAGGTACACATACAAATAATTGTTCAATCTATAATGCTGACTTACCAAGAGGGAAATCCCAACAATTGCATTGTTCGAGCTGAAAATGGGCACTTGGCCTCAATTAAGAATTTCAGGGGTTGCTGAAAACGTCCTGTTGCCCTGCGGAATGAGGATGCAATTAATTCCTCCATTGTTGTTGTGACCTTTGACTGTGCCGACTTTGGATGTTTTATCCAACTACAGGCATATTTTACATTGAACAGTTTTATTTGCCTTCTTATATATCAAAATTTCCAATACATCTACATGTAAAATTTTTATCTTCACAGTTCGAACCCATTTATTACTTACTTTGGGTATAGATAAGATAAATTTATTCCAATTTGGGCCCAGAGGGCATAACATCAAGACAGTTTATAAAGAAAGAAATCTCTAAAAAGAAAGAAAGTTTACAACACATAAACTTATAATTATTATAATCATAATAGATATAGATCCAAACATGTATTGACATTATTTTCATCTTTAAATTGTGTACCTGCCTATGAAAATTTGCTGCCATATGAAGATCGAAACTTATACTGCCCTATTATGGGCATACTGGCATCAGACATCCACATTAATGATGACTGCACAATGCACAACACCTTTATCCTCAGATGCAAGGCATATCTATAAAATAATTTTCAAATATTAAACAATCTTAACCCATCTGTGATGCAACTGATATAGATAGGCACATTTAATGCGCTTTGTATATTGAATATGTATACAACTGTACACTGCAGGTACGTACATGTAGTATCGTTCTTCAGCCCCCTTCCGATCTCCCCAGTACGTTCGTATAAACACAAATCAAGTTTTATGCATAATCCGTTTTTATTTTCAAGTATTAATATATTTTCAATTGGAATGATTTGAGAATATAAAAACGTATCGTACATCTCTCTAGCTCATAGATTACACTTTTACCAACCTGCTCTCTATCTACAAAACGTACCCTCGTCGATGTTGTACACTGGCGGTTATTACACGTAATTCGTCAAACACGAAGCCAAGAATCCTCGACGACTCCACTAAGGGTTCAATTCCCATGTTTATCTCGTTAAAACCTCCACACAATCGATTGATAACGCTATATCTATGTATACCACTCTCTACACCATGCAATCTGAGATGTTGATGTACCCGGAAGTTAATAATATCGCTAAATCTCGGCAATTACATGACGAGACTTACAGACCCTATTACGACAAAATATGATGACATTTTCCCCGCGATACAACGTCGTGGCGTACTTTTTTATTGTGACGTCATATAGTGTGTCTGTAGAGCATTGTGATTTTTCTCGGGAAAATTTAACTACCCTGCGTCCGGTTCTAAATTTATAATAAATTCGCAATCATCACGTGATCATCGTCCCGCATATCCTTAAAACACTGCCTGGCCAGGAAGGCATCATTAATTTGATTGGTTGTTGGAATTCTTACTCATGTACACGTACAACTGTAAATTCATTGATAGAAGGTGACGATGTTTTTCGAGGTCCAATCTGGCATGTTTATCGGAACTACTGTCTGCCATCTTGTTTTGTCCAATCCTGCACACGATCATGACAGTGTTTTTGTTGTACTTCTTTTTTTATATTTGAAATCATGACCTTTGATTTTGACCTACATTTGAGAAAAGTTAACCCAGGTAACATCCTCTGAATTGCCTAAGTTAGTGCTTTTATGTTTTCGTTATAAATTTCTTATGGCAAGAACTTACATTCCTTACCATGATTTTGTTTGATCTTGTGACGTTGTATAATAGTTCTATGGGACTAGGGGTGGGTCCACAATATGGATTTGAAATATTCCACGGGATTAAGATTGCAATACATCTTTTAAAAATCACAATAGCTGAACAACAGCAGAGTCAATGTGACTCATGTGAGCGATGTGACTCATGAACCTCTCGTTTCAATCTTGTACAGAGGCGCTGCCATACAGTAATCAAAGCAAAATTTCACTTCATAATTCGTAACAACTAACCACCGTATGGGAGGGCTGGAGTCTCGAAATGCGAAATGGTGCAAAAGAACGCTTTTGCTTTGTTTCCAAATCCGCCCCATTCTTACATAGATCCGCCAATGTAAAATACATATTATCCCGGCGGAGTTGTGCCTTAATCATCACATCGCCAATTGTTCACGAGTATTTGTTATCCTAGATAACATAATATTTCCCTATTTACCTAAATTCAAATATTCGTTATAAAACATTGGGGTATCTAATGTATAAATTTAGCATGTTGTTACACGTCCGCCTGTTTTATTGATAAGATTTGATAAATAACTTAATAATGGAGAATACACTGTATGGAACAATGACTATTATATGACATTATCTGCTTTTTCTTGTAGGTGATTAAGATACGTCTTACATGGTGTGTCCTGGTGTGGCAAAGCTGATTAAAGGTAAAAACTATTACAAAACAATATCTATGCGAGTTCGAAAATCCTTTAAATTCAGGTCAAGTTTTAAACTGTCGAGTGGTGTATCTTATCTGTAAACGAGTTCATTTTACATCATATTATGTATATATTAGTAGAACAGTATACTACGTTTCAGCTTTCATTTGCATTAAAGGACAACAAGAAGGTAAGATAATTTCCCGTTTGTACTCTGCTAAAATGTTACTTTTCTGTGCATGTTTAATTCTATTATACATTTATTATTTCCAAAACAAGTAGAATTTATATGTGTAACTGATTAAAACCAGTACATGTATTATTTACTTTTTAAAAACTTTTAATGAGAGGCTCTACAAATGTGTTCATTGAAATCAAGCCTTCAAAACAACTTTTAATGAGGGGCTATACAATTTTGTTCATTGAAATCAAGCCTTCAAATGTCACAGGAATTTATAGAACTATTAGATATGGATTATTAACTTCTAAATATATTAAATTAATTGACCTTTTATCATTGAGTAAACAATGTTTTATCTACATGTACATTTATTTTGATTCAAATCCGTCAGAATGTCTCTAGAAAGCACGCAGTTAGGTTAATGTACTATTACTTTGGTATGAAATTACACCTCTACGCCAGTTTTGAGATTAGGGCTCTCCTGTATAGGATGTGCATTTAGTGGAACTTCGAATGCTTAGGTGGGACAAAGGGGTACCACATCAGTGAGAAAGACGATAAGATGTATTAAATACTTGATGTAGGAAATGTAAAATACAATCAAACGAAATGTTTTAATAAAGTGGAAACATAAATGCAATGTCCTGGATATGATAGCTAGGAGCAACAAAATAACGTGATATAATAAGAATTCTAAGTATTTAATTACTTCTTGAATACTTATCATTTACGTAGTTTGTGTATCAGTCGAAATTGGGTGATTAAACTGCGTATGATAAACTTACTGAGCAGATTCACTTATGTAGTGATGTATATCTGTCCCACTCCCGCGGGTAAAGAAGTTGTTTTGTACTTTACTAGGTACGACAGTTCTCCAAAGGGAAATAACTCGGACGTATCTCGAAATTGGTGTATTCACAAGTATGCTTATGATTGTTATTGTAGGACGACATTGCTCACGAGATTCACTCTTTAAGCTTGATCTATCCTCATGTGATGCCATTGGTTTTGCAAAAGTCTTTATTGAATAAAACTTTGCACATGATGGAAATAAATCTTTTAGAGGAATTTTAGTCACTGTATAGAATGAAAAATGGGTAAACTGATGCTAGTGAAAAAGTTTATTATTTTCCATATATAATCAATTATTTATGATTTGAAAACTATGCTGATATTACCTCTACTGTATTTCTAGTATACAATGATTTCCTTAATATCCACCATTGATTTACACATATTTATCAATTAGCAGTTTTTCTAAACTTTACATTAAACATTTGTCAAGTTTTTATCTGAATTACAAATGCGTGATTTTCTTATGTTGTCGAAGATCGGTGAAAGGTTTCAAATTTAGGCCTTCGTTTTGTGCTTACGGCCATTTTGCAGTGAGGGTTCTTTAGCTTGCCACAACAACTGTAAGCCTCTTCGTAAAACTCCAATATTAGTGAAATATCCATGTCACCGAGAAGAATACATGTATTAAAAGACATTAAAACTGTTCAAATGTCCGGTTAGTTGTGTAAAAATATCGATTTTGTCGACGTCATCCATAAACATGGGAACAAACACGTCTTTATATTCATGATTGAACAATATAAGACTCTCTTATGAGTAGCCATGAAATATAAGGTGATTCCACCCGAGGGTTGCAAAAAATCTGTGAAACCCGATGCTTTGCCGAGGGTTTTACCGCTATTTTGCAACTCCGAGGGTGGAATCACCTTAATATTTCATGGCAACTCATAAGACAGTATTCCCCCCCCCCTCATATTTCTAGAGTTTTCCGTTTTCCTTGTGCCTAGCGACGCCATTTTAAGAAATTTCCAATTAATTTTTCGCTGTACATTAAAAATAACACAAGAATCGAATTCTACGACCCTCATTTTGGCAACTACGTTGCCGACAAACAATCGGCCGACGAGTATATAAGTGAATAGTATTAGATTTATTCCTCTTTGAATAAATCAATAATCAGGGTGATGCGTGACGTAACTCGACAGTCTATCAGCGCGAAACATTTTGACAGACCTAATCAGAATATGAATCCACAACTGCACGTTTTTTTTTCTTAGAGTAGCATTGATATTGATATCAATTGAGCAGTTATTTAATGACGAGTGTGTGAAGAGAGATTCCAAGTGGTTTTTGTTGGTGGATATGGGCATAACTAGACTTTCGTTTTCCACGCGTGCAAGGACTCGAGTCTCATGGACATTGAAGGCACTTATTTCACCTGAGTCACGGACAGTAGACGTTGACAGAGTAAATGTGGAGGTAGGCCTAGAAGTAATAGACCGTGTGGGCTGGGTTTCTGTGAACTGACTGGCATAATGCACCGGATGACATAGGTGTATGAGGAATTTGTGACTGTTGTTGAGTGTGCGGTAATCGTTCCAGGAATGTGTATTTTTGTGTTCGGTCACATACACCTGGAGATTATCAGGGACATTACAATCTGTCATTTTTTGTACAAGAGCTTTGCAGACGGTAGTGTTCTTCAATCGAGGCGAGGTAAACTGCAAACTAGTTGTGTATTGATTATGACGTCACGGGATATGTAAGATAAACGTCACGTGATATGAAATATAGAGATATCTTACATACCTTTTTTTTCATAGAATATACGTATTTTACATACGTAGATATGAGATAATAGGCTATTGATATCGACAACAAAGAACATGAAGAAATCAGTAAGATCACTACGGTAAACAATAAGGTATAGAACTATATAAAATGAAACAATAGGAGTCTGTGACGTATGTGGTTTTTTCAAACAATTGATACTTAAAATAAAAGAGAACACAATAAAGGATTCAGAGTTGGGAATTCCATGGCATCATCTGTAAAATTAAATGAAAAAGAAACAAACTCAGAAAAGTGTCGATTCTGGTACAGATACTTTACTATAGAGCTTCGCAGCTCCACTGTGAAGTGAATGACGGCATTCATAGCAATGGAAACAGGTACGCCATTATATTGATAATTAAACAATAAATCAACGAGAATAACAACAATGAAAGTGGAATACTCATGACATCACTACATGGTTATCTTTAAACAGTAGGATATGAATGGGATATAGAACTAAGGACAATGGAAGAACAAAAGGTGTCTATGACCTGGGACCTATTTGCTATATAGTATGAAAAGTGGGGATAATGAACAGTGCTTACTCAACAACTCCTATAAGGAATACAAAATTAAGAGTTGGGCAAGCAACTACCCATTGGATACACATATATCAGAGGTGTGATCAAGAGACTAGGTGGAGTAAGCATCCCCTGTCGACCGGTCACACCGGCCGTGGACCCTGTACCCTGGTCGGTAAACGGAGTAATCCGTAGTCAAAATCAATGTGTAAATACCGCTCAAACAATTGGTACATGTATGGAACACGTCAGCCAGCATTTGACTCAATGATTGGTTATATTCGCAAACTAGATCTTTATAATAACCATTTAAATTACGATATACTGACTTTAAACGATACTGTTGAAACCCCTGTAACATCAACTTATTTGTCAGTAGCCTGTTTAAAATCTGATCTTGCAGAACAAGCTCTTGCTCATCGAATCAGTTGTTGAGAGACATAAACATCATATACAGGTAATCATTGAATAATGCTACAAAATAGGGGAAGTTGATGGCGGAAAAGCTGGCGTCATCCTGTTTGTCATAAAGTTTATTTCTTAGTTTACTGTTAACATCTACATGCATGCATACAAGTCTCTGTTGTGACGTATGTGGTTTTTGCAAGTATTTTAAATAAAAGAATGACATGAATTCAATTAAGACTGGAACATTCCATAATTCTGTATAAGAAAGAATAAAAATTTGGTTGATCAGCTATGATAGTACATAAAAGCGAGAATACTAAGGATCAACGGTGTATCCATTTTTAGGAATTTCTTTTTTGTGACGTAAAACTCTTTACCTACTGTGATGCATACGATGGGTCTGTGGTGGGCGAACAGCATAGACCATTACTGAGACATGTTCTGATATCTGATAAGAATCAAATCGTCATATTTATAGATATGTTGGTTTCTCACACTTGAAACCATTTATAGTCACAATTTTTGAAATTTACATATAAATATAGACATAAGCTAAACATCACTTCCTTATGTTATCATACTATCGTCATTGTTTTTAAATATACTTGTTTACCGATTCGTTTCAGACATGTTTTACTTGATGGCTAAAACTGGATTGAGATATCTCGTTCAGCGAGTCCCATATCTTGAACCCTATTGTTGATTTCTTTCAAAACCCTATTGATCTACGTCACAAAAAATTCCCCCAAAAGGCACGCCGTTGATCCTTTGTATTCCTGATTTTATACACCCGTCGTTAGACAGGACGTTTTAGGTTATGGCGCTGTCCGTGCGTCTGCCTGTACGTCCATGTTCATGTTTTCCGGACCTTTGTCCGTAACTGATGCATGTACGGCTTTGAAATTTAGCGTATCAGAATAACAATTTCTTCCCTAAGAGGCGTAAGAGGGAATTTGTATTTCAGCAAGATTGGGGCACCTTGACCTAATTTAGGACTATAAGTAGATCAAACAGTTTTCCGAACCTTTTTTCGTTACGCATACAGAATATTGTCCTTAAATGTTCTAATACGCTTCCTCTAGGAGGAATACAAGTTCACTTAGCATTTCAGCCTGTCCGTCCGTATCTATTAGGACAAAAAATAGGTTAAACAGTTTTACTGATTTTTTTAAAATCATGGATACAAATATTGCCTTGAAATTTAGTCACATACTTCCTCTTGGAGGAATACAAGTTCAGTTTGCATTTCAACTGGATTGGTCCGTCAGTCCGTGACTTACGTTAGGGCTAAAAGAAGGTTAAACAATTTTTTTGGACCTTTTCCATTATGGAAATAAATCTTGCAATGAAATTTAGTCACAGGCTTCCTTTTGGAGGAAAACAATATAAGTTTGCATTCAGCTGCATTGTCTCTTCCTTAACCTACTTTCGGGTTAAAAATAGGTACAGTTTTCCGAACTTTTTTCATTACTGATACATATATTGTCACGATGTTTAGTCACAAGCTTTCTCTCGGAGGAAAGCAATTTCAGTTTGCATTTTAGCTGGATTGATCAGTCTTTGACCTACTTTCAGGCTAAAAGGAGATCAAACAGTTTTCCAACTTCTTTCATTATGGATAAAGCCCAGAAATTTAGTTACAAGCTTCCTCTCAGAGAAATGAAAGTTCAATTTACATTTCAGCCGGGTTGGACTCTCCGTCTCTCTCTCTCTCTCTCTCTCTCTCTCTCTCTCTCTCTCTCTCTCTCTCTGTTAGTCCAAGGTAATTTTTTTTCCAATTTTTGTTTCCGTAACAGATGCATTTACAGCGTTGAAATTTGGTAACTATTTCTTTCTCAAGAAGCGTAAGTTTGCATTTCAGCTGGATAAGTGTAGCGGCTCCCGCTACACTTATCCAGCTGAAATGCTCAAATGCTCAAATTAGGTCAGTTTTCCAAGCTTTTTTTTTCGTTACGGATACAAACATTGCCCTGAAATTTAGTCACAAGCTTCCACCCGTAGGAATACATGTTCAGTTAGCATTTCAGTTGGATTGGTGCACAACAACTTACTTTAAGGGAAGAAGTAGGTCAAACAGTTCTACAGATATTTCGTTATGGATACAGATATTGCACTGAAATTTTTTCCAAACCTCCCTCTTAGAGGCATACATAATCAGTTCACATTTTAACTTAAACGGTGCACCATGATCTACTTTAGGTCTAAAATAGTTTTAATAGCTTCCTGGACCTTTTCTCATCATAGATAAAGATATTGCACTGACATTTTGTCACAACTTCCCTCTTGGAGAAATACATAATCAGTTCACATGTCAGATGAATTGGTGCACCATAACCTACTTTAAGGCGTTTCTATTCAGAATGCATAATATGTTTCCAGGTTGAATTTCGCAACCGGAAGGGCGTATGTTGTACCATGCGTGGTACTCTTGTTTATAGATGAAGTTATTATAGCTGATCTACTGAGTTTTAATTTTTTCTTATACATCGTCATGGAATGTTCCATACTTAATGAAATTGATGTCGGTTTTTATTCTACTTAAAATACTTGGAAAAACCGCCTACTTCACAATAGGGACATATATACTATATAGTCAATTGGTCCCAGGTCATGGACACCTTTTGTTCTTCCATTGTCTTCGGTTCATTACCCTATACATACATGTACCCTACTGTTTAAAGATAACCATGTAGTGACGCCATGAGTATTCCATTTTTACTGTTGTTATTCTCGTTGATTTAATGTTCAATTATCAATAGGAAGTCGTATCTGATTCTATAATTATCAATGACGTCATTGGCTTCACAGTGGAGCATCTTTTTTGTCGTTTTCAATAGCCTATTGTTCAATCATGAATATAAAGATGTTCATTCCCATGGTTATGGATGACGTCATTTGCTCCACTGTTGAGCGCATAGTAAAATTAATAGTGATATAGAATTAGTTTAACAGTCAAATCACTTATTTGAAATGAACAGCCGTGTTAACTAAGCGCACATTAATTGCTAGAACAGACTGATTGATTGATTGAATATTGTTTAACGTTCCTCTCGAGATTATTTCACTCATATGGAGACGTCACCTCTGCCGCTGAAGGGCTGCAAAATCTAGGCCGATGCTCAGCTCTTATAGCCATCGAGCAGAGAGGAACCTTTATCATGCCACACCTGCTGTGACACGGGACCTCAGTTTTTGTGGTCTCATCCGAAGGACCGCCCAATTTAGTTGCTTCTTACTACAAGCAAGGGGGTACTAAAGACCCATTCTAACCCGGATCCCCACGCGGAGAACCGATCGAAGCTGAAAGTAATTTTTCAGACTTGAATTATGAAGGACTGCTCCGAGATTCGGTGAAGGTGTCAGTCCAAATATTCAGCAAAGCTGAAATTAGGTTTTTAAGAGTTAGTTTACTAAAAGTTTTATGTCAATACTTCAAACAATAGTAACACACAGAACAGTTTGTCTAACGGAAGGAAAGTTATAATGTAGAACACCCTACCGATTTACCAGTAATATACCAATGGTATGCAAATTCATAATAAGTTTAAAGGGAAAGCGAACTATAAGGATCCTTCATGGGTATTTAATATTTCCGAAATACCTGTTATATATAATTATTTTATTGACGGTTTCAATTGATTTATGCAATGGAGTGGACATTTGTATTTGTATATTGTGTTTCATGTACAAATATGAACTGTAGTAATGCGTTTATTTTGGAACTTCCATCACAATTACTGCCGTTTGGTTTTCAAAAAGCCTTTTGGAACAATATCAATCTCTGAAGTTCTTTAAATAGATCACTTTGTTCGTAAGAGTATAAATCAATTAGATGCTGCACTGAAATTACTGATAAGCGGAAGCATGCTTGTTAGTACAAAACTTCAACTCGACGTTTGGGTTTATGCTCTGAAAATCAATAAGGGCCATACGATCTTTAAGAGCAGCTACAATATCAAGTTTTCCAACAGCAAAATACTTCTCAAGATACTTAGCAGATATTTTTGATGTTGTAGAGGTATCAATATGCAACACGTAAATAGCAAGACGTATTAATGGAATTACGACAAGATATGAAGAAAAAAACATTAGAGTTGGAATACCACATAAACACAAATAACAATAAAGGGTGATTTTCAATTTTTTTGTTGTTACAAATTTAAAGACCTACTATGCAACCAAATCTTCATAAACTGTTTTAAAGATATTGGCTATGCAGTAAAAAAATACATTCTTGTAAACTTGATACATGTATCTACACTTTTTAACGTAAACATGAAACTGTGAAATCTGAAAATTGTTCTATAGAGAAGAATCAAAATGTTTAAAGAAAAAATTTCAAACTTCATTAAACATAAGATATGTTTTAAGCATAACTTAAAAATTTGAAAAACTCAATTTATTTTATCTCACCTGAGCTGATAAAAAATTGTTCGTTGCCCGTCATTGATGGCGTTGTCGTAACCTTTTCACATTTTCATCTTCTTCACCAGAACCACAGGGCCAATTTCAACCAAACTTAGTACAAAACATTCTTGGGTAAACTTTGTTCAAATGAAGGGCCTTCAAAGGGGAGATAATCACGAACATGCAAAAAACAGAGTCATTCAAAAATATTCTCAAGAACCACTGAGACAGAAGAGCTGAAATTCATATGAAACGTTCCTGACATAGTGCAGATTCATGTTTGTTAAAACCATGGCCGCTAGGTGTAGGCTGGGATCACAATAGGGATCAAAGTTTTACATAGAAATATATAGAGAAATCTTTTAGAATCTTCTCAATAAGAACTGGACCAGAAAAGTATGTATTTACATCAAAGCTTCCTGACATAATGCAGATTCAAGTTTGTTAAAATCATGGCCCCAGAGGGTAGGGCGGGGCCAAAATAGGGGAACAAAAACTTACATGGTAATGCATAGCGGAATCTTCTCAAGAACCCCCGGTCGATCCAGAGAGGCTACATTTAATTGAAATTTTTCTGATGTAATGCAGATTCAAGTTTTAAAAAAAACCCATTGCCCCTGGGGATAGGGTGGGGCTACTATAGGGATCAAACTTTTGCATACAAATATTTAAAAATCCTCTTCGTAAGAACCACTGGGCCAGAAATAATTATATTTACCTATTATGTACATGAAAACTTCCTGACATAGTACAGATTCAAGTATGTAAATATCATGGCCCCCAGCTGTAGGGTGGGGCCACGATGGAGATCAAAAGTTTTACATAGAAATATAATGGGGAAATCTTTAAAAACTTTCTTTTCAAGAACCATTGGGCCAGATAAGTTCACATTTGCATTAAAGCTTCCTGACATCGTGCAGATTGAAGTTTATAACAACAACGTCACCGAGGGTAGGATGGAGCCACAACAGGGCATCAAAGTTTTACATAACAATTATATAGGGAAAATCTTTAAAATCTTCTTCAAAAACCACTGGGTCAGAAAAGTATAGATTTACATGAAATCTTCCTGACATAGTGCAGGTTCAAATTTGTAAAAACATGTCTTCCCCGTGGGTTATGTTGGTACCACAATAAGGACCAAGTTTTACATGTGAATATGTTGGGTTAATCTTTAAATGCATTATGAGAGTAGTGTAAAAAGCAGAGTTCTGACAAAATTACTTTAGTATGGGCTACTCACTAATCCTCTGAGGAGCCAATGACGTCATCCATAACCATAGCAACAAACAAAATAGATTATTAATAACCACAACAAATGTAACATTTTAAACAATAAGGTATAGAAGTGAACAAAGGTATGGATTATGAAAACAAAACAAAACAAAAGGATGCTACCATATTCATTCATGCAAAGTTTGAAATTCCATGAGAAAACGAGAAAGATATAACAATAGTGGATAAAGAGGAAAATACAAAGGATCCACCAGCGCGCCCGTTTAGGTTTTTTTTTCTGTGACATAAATCATTGAAAGAAGTGAACAATATTGAGAACACACTGAACGAGACATTTACATCCGCGATTGTACAGGTAAAACCACGTCTGAAACGAATGAATAAACACATATTTAAATACAATGAAGATACAAGATATCATAACAGAAGATGGTATTTAGTTTATCTCTATTTATACGTTAATTTCAGATTTCGTCCTAACACGAGAAATAAATGGAGGCTCACATTTCTCATCGGTCACCTGAGTGCTAGTTGCTAGTTAAAAGTATCACTAGTCCCAAGGGTTATGAAATCTAGAAAAAAAATATTTCAGCTAAATTCATGTGTTCTTAACACTTCAATGTCCTCAAAAAGTGCATACATACGCTGATGAAAGCCTTTACATAATATATTATATGCATTAACTTTAAACGATATGACTAATTTGGACTCATCCTTGAGTCAAAACCCTGGAGTTGTTAAATTCGGCATTTTTAAAAAGAAACATTTGAAATATAAATATAGAGAGTGGTAGTCAGTAAAATCAGCACGTTGAGCACGATAATAAATATACACGTATACAACAATGCTACACATTAATGCAAGGTGAAGATAACGAACAGTGATCAATCTCATAACTCCTACAAGCAATACAAAATAGATAGTTGGGCAAACACGGACCCCAGGACACACCAGAGGTGGGATCAGGTGCCTAGGAGGAGTAAGCATCCCCTGTTGACCGGTCACACCCGCCGTGAACCCCATATCCTGATCAGGTAAACGGAGTTATCCGCAGTCAAATCAGTGTGCCAAGAACGGCTTAACAATCGTTATGAAACACGTCAGACAGCATTTGACCGAATGTGAGGTTGTATTGACGAAGTAGATCGTTATAACGACCATAGAATTTGCGAAATGCTGACTTCAATCGAGACTGTTGAAATCCCTGTACCATCAACTTGTTTGTCAGTAGCTTATCTCGATTTAAAAACTGACTATACCCAGAACAAGCTCTTGCATATCGAATCAGTTGAGAGATATAAACGCCATATGCAGGTGATAATGGAATATTGCTACATAAATGTGGGAAGTTGATGGAGAAGCTGAAATCATCCCGTTTGTCATACAGTTGAGTTGTCAGTTTGCCGTTAATGAAATTTACTTACACGCGAGAAGGAAAATCTCTTGCTGGGCCACTCAATTCGACATTTAGATATATCGACGACGTTTTGTCTGTTAACAATAATACTTTTCATTCATATATCGAACAAGCTCGAAATAAAAGACACCACAGAGTTGTCCACTTCTTCATACTTAGATATTTTATTGAAACTAGACATTAACGGCAAACTGACAATTCAACTGGATAACAAACGGGATGATTGCAGCTTCTTCATCGTTAACTTTCCATATTTATGTAGCAATATTCCATTATCACCTGTATATGGTGTTTATATCTCTCAACTGATTCGATACGCAAGAGCTTGTTCTACATATAGTCAATTTTTACTGCTACTGACAAACTGGTGCATCAAAATTGGTACCGTATAAGTTTTACATTACACTAGAGTCTATCTGAACACTTACAATACAAATATACTGCACATAGCTATAATTTTGCATGGATTAGGAACATTATTCCATCAAGGTGGTGGTAAAGTGTAATTTCTAGTCCAGGATCCTCCGCCTTCTAAACGGCTGGTTAAAATCTGAAGAATACAGATACACTACCCACCATAAATAAGTATACATATAAGCTTTTTAGACATTTTGGTATGGAATATATATTCAATATGATAAAAGAGAGCTGATATACTGTGTATAAATTTCAATTCATCTCAGTAAAATGATCAGTTAAGGGTACAACTTAAAGATATGTGAAACAATAATGACCATTCAATGTTTTTTGAGAAATCTGTTGAATTGTGATGTTGGTTTATTTACGGTGAAAAATCACAGCGTCTTGCAAAAGTACACTTCAAACACACAATAACATGTATTAGAAATTAATTTGAAATGGTTTCAAGTCGAAAGTTGCATAATAGTTCTCTTTAGAAAATTCAGAAAATGAAGTATTTTGATAAAAGATAAGAATATAATAAGTTAAAAGGTTAACGTCATCTATTTATATGTCAGAGCTATGTATTTTGCATCGAAAAATCTGTATCAACAATGTAACCCATGTGTTATATGCGCAAGTAACTTCTTTTGATGAGTGTATACTTATTTATTGTGGGCAGTGTGTAAATACTGATGATGACACAGGGATATATTTTTCAATGGAACATTGCGTTTCATTGCATTTCGTGGACACTCATTTTGTGTGGATCCCATGAATTTCAAACCACAACGAAATTGATTTAATGTGTGGAAACTATATCCACGAAATTACATCACAACGAAACTGTAAAATCTTGGCAATCCACGAAAATTGGTCCCTTCGAATTTAAATGATTACACAGTATAACACCACACATCCCTGACAAGTGTTGTGGATTAGTGTATGAATGTAGAGTAATAGCTTAGTGTTGTGGATTAGTGTATGGATGTAGAGTAATAGCTTAGTGTTGTGGAGTAGTGTAAGGATATAGAGTAATAGCTTAGTGTTGTAAATTAGTGTATGGATGTAGAGTAATAACTTAGTGTTGTGGATTAGTGTATGGATGTAGAGTAATAGCTTAGTGTTGTGGATTAGTGTATGGATGTAGAGTAATAGCTTAGTGTTGTGGATTAGTGTATGGATGTAGAGTAATAGCTTAGTGTTGTGGATTAGTGTATGTATGTAGAGTAATAGCTTAGTGTTGTAAATTATTGTATGTATGTAGAGTAATAGTTTAGTGTTGTGGATTAGTGTATGGATGTAGAGTAATAGTTTAGTGTTGTGGATTAGTGTATGGATGTAGAGTAATAGCTTAGTGTTGTGGATTAGTGTATGGATGTAGAGTAGTATGTAGAGTAATAGCTAGGTGTTGTGGATTAGTGTATGGATGTAGAGTAATAGCTTAGTGTTGTGGATTAGTGTATGGATGTAGAGTAATAACTTAGTGTTATGAATTAGTGTATAGATGTAGAGTAATAGCTTAGTTATGTAACATGACATATATTATTATACATGGCTATGTAGGCTGACATATACGAATGAATTATATCCTGGATGCTTGATCTCATTCACAGCAAGACAAACAACTGAAAATGGATCCTTGTAACGAAAACACTGAATGCGGAGAAAAACGAAATCGCCCAGTGCTTCTGTCCTCTGAATCAAATGCGAATAAAAATAAAGAGAAAAAAAAACCTTCAAAAGAAAATATCCCGCTTGATCGCACCACAAAAGAACCTCGAGAGGAAAAGATAGAACATATTTACTCTGCGAGAAAACATAATCTCGATAGGAAGATAAAAGAACACGATCATACGTTAAAGAACATGGACACCATGGTGAGAAATTTAACAACGAAAACGGGTAAGTATGACGAAACACTACTTAAAACTAGATAATTTTAATAGATAAGGGTAGATACATGTAGTTTGAAAAACAGGCTTCGTTAACCGGAGTCACCTTGGCCTGATGTTGCGATTTTTAAAATATTTCTTTTTCATTCTTTATTCCCGTGAAAATTTTGCCCCCATTTCGTAGCCACAAAACATCACGACATATCCAAACTTGAAATCACTCAAAGGTTTTAACCGTTGAACATTTAACGTTTTTGGATTTAAGGCTAAGCTTAAAGCTTTTTAAAAAGTATGTGAAATCACAAGGTATACTTATGAAATATGAAAACTCTATATGGAACAATTCAAAACTTATGTCCAAGATAAACGTTTCTATTGTCCTCGTGCTTCTGGGTCTTCCTGCTGCATTTGATGTCATTGACACAACAGGCGGTGTCTCAAAATTGATCCTTTCTTGCTTAACAAGCGACATCAATCTGTAGCTATTAACTCTGTCAAATCCACTGAGGGATTTGTTTTACTTTTGGCGTTACCCAAAGGTCTGTTCACTGTCTATTTTCCAAACCAATCGGAACCATCTGTTGACAACACGGAATGAACTACCACTGTTATGCGGACGACTCGCAAATGTATCTTGTAACACGGCCAATGGAAGGATTATTTTTCAAGATTAGAAGCTTGTATAGCATATTTTAGTTCATGGAGGGTACATACTTATTGAAACTGAATCAAAATAAAACAGAGCTAATCATTTTAATGTAGCGAAAATTCCATTACACCACCCTAAAGTTGGACATATCTGCCGCACCGTGTTTCAAAAATCTTAGTGTGCACTTCAATCCCTATCTCACTTTTGAGAACCACATGTCATCTTTTGTAAAAGCATGCCATTTTCATAGTAGCAATATTTGTCGAATTCACCATTTTATAACTACAGAAGTGTGTCAGTACACTCGTTATATTAACACTTGATTCTGTTAGGAATAAACAAAACTACCTTGGATCGCTTACAGAAGGTACAGAACACCACAGCCAGGATTGCGTCGAGGAATAAATTTATAAAAAAAAAACCAAACCCCCCCCCCAAAAACAAAAACAAAACCGAATCCCCTTTTCTACGTTACAGTGATTCAGTACCCAAGAAAGGTTGTTTGTTTTCATTATTAAAAAAATAAAAAAAAACTTGTATCACGTATATGTGACTAAGTTTAATTTATAAAATGTTTTTTTTTTCATTTGTTAGTTAAACACATGCAATTCGCTTCGTGGTTCCGAGCATTTCACAATTTTCAAAGTTCATGTCGTTGGGTTATTTTAGTGTATATAAAGAGGCGTTAGCGATACGAATTTCCAGATTCTAAAACATTGACCTACATGTACACATGACGTCATGATATAATAAATGGTAAATTGTAGCGATAAAACAGTTGAAGCTATACATGCACAATCTATATTCAAAGTAATAGGCCATTGCTATCAAACTCTTAGGAATTGGATTTTAAAACATACTTGTATAAAATGCATTTCTTTTTTGTCTTCTTGCTAGAATAATGTCCGTTTAAAGTTAATAAATTGGAAATACTTCAGAATGTTTTACATCCAGATGTTCACTTAATTTTATTTTCCGGTTTCCCGGAACTTGAATTTGTTGTTGACGTACTCTGATGCGCAATGTCGCCCTTGTCTGCCAATTAACGCTACAATTTTCGATGTAAAACCCCTCTCCTATGAAATATGAAGATAACGAACAGTAATTCTCATAAAACCATATGTACATTCTCTTTAGCAAGTATATTGGAATTTCTGTGACACAAGTAAATGTTATTCTATTCAAAACAAAATAAGCATGCTAACATTTTAATCTTATATAAAAACTCAAGAATCATTGTAAGCGCTTTCTGTATTATCAAATACAATTTAGTTATCTTTAGTAACGTTCATTATTAAGAAATTCAAATATTTTTATTCATCAGATTTACGAATCAACAGGCTGCATTCAGAACTAGTCAAAGAAATTGGTTCAGTGCAGGAGAAAACGTCTTCTGCTTTACAATTTATTAAGGAAGATGGAACCGAATTGAAAATAGCAATGCGTGCGGGTAAGATATATGATGCACTTTTCATATGCAGAATTTAAAAATACCGTTGAAATTGCTTCCTGCTTCTTCCATTCCTCTTTAATCAGATGTAAAATGTTTGTTTTCGACAAACCTCTAGGCGTTTCAGTATAAGAAAAAAGTAACCATTAGTGAAACGTTTCAATTTTATCCTGATGAGGCATATGAATGGTTCGAACATTTGAAACCATGTGTATTCCTTTTAGTGGATGGTGATATAATCGATTCAAATGTTCCTCTTGTAATCAAAATCATACAGTAACATGTAATGTATTGTATGCATTTTTATAAAAAGTATTTACACCATTTTACAGAATTGTCCCGGACGGCCATTTCAGAGGAAGAGAATCGATGTCGTTTTATTGAGACCAATGGATACAAAACGGTTTTCAATATACTCCAGGGTAACAATATGGTTATTTTAACTGGACTTCCAGGTGATGGCAAAACATGTTTATCTTACCACTGTGCAACTGATTTTGAAATATATAGGATGATGAAACCTTTTATTGTACAGTATCACGACGATTGGAAAACTTGCATTTCGCCTAATAAAAACCTATTTTTAATCATAGAGGATTTCTGTGAAGAAGATGTCTTTTCAGAAACATTTTTTCAGAACGTTTGTCATCATCTTGAAGGAATTGCATCAAATGTGGGGATTGGGTGTGATAAATCAGCAAATAAAGTAATTCTTAATCTACGAAAAGAAGTACTCCAACTAGTACGACCAAGATTAGAGCATCTTTCGGGGTTTTCAGAGGGCATTATAGTAGACTTGTCGCTGACAGACACGAATTACAGTCTTTCACCACAAGAAAAAATGAAAATGTTGGAAAAGTATTGTGTTCATATTCATCAAGAAAGCATAGAACAAATATTGAATTCGGTTTCATTTGGATTTCCTAGATTTTGTCAGTCAAATGTAAATCTAAACTATCATGTCCAAGGAAAAGAATCATTGCCGATGAATGCCTTCGAAAACATGGAACCTGAATTTCTTCTGGTTTTAACAGTTGTTTGTTTGAAAGGAGGCAAAGTCAGTGTTAACGAATTGTCTGAACAGGTTTCAAAATGGCCAATTCTATTTACCATATTCACGGAAACTGAACTGAGGTTAGGTAGAAACATCTCTCAAAAATTGGTATTGGCCGCAAGACTCCTAACCGATGTATATCTTTGCACAGTTACAGAAAGTGAGGGGCTGTATGTCAAGTTTAAGCATACCAACATACACAATAGTGTAGCATCATTTATTTTGAAAAAAACGTCCTGATGTTGTTTTTCAACTCGTTCCATATGAAGAACTAAAGTTTTTTCGAAAATTGATACTATCTGACAGTATCAATGTCACTGATGAACAAGTGTTCCACTTAGTTTCAAAAAGAATTTCATCAGATCTATGCTCTAATGTTAACATACATATCATAGAAGAAATATCAAATTTAGTGGAATGGAACAATGATGATTTTATCAATGCATGTTTCAGGGAAAACGGCAACATTTCCAAATCAATTTCAAATCTGCAATTACCAGAACTAGGACACTTTCTAGTCTGTGCAACGAAAGCTAAAGCAATCGGACTTTTGAGGTTACTTATTAGTCATCTGCAACTACAAACATTCCACAATCTTTGTCAGGAATTCGGATTAATTCTACAAGCGTGTAAAGTTGGATCCATAGAAATATTTCAGTTGCTTCGGGATATGGGAGTGGCAATACACGATGATGGCCTCTTTCTCAATACAGTATTGGTACCTGCAACAGAACAAAATCAAATATCTTTTTTGTCCCATGTGATTGACGAATTTCCAATGGCACTAAAGTTAAAGGATCCCGAAGGATTTTCACTTCTACATTTAGGGGCAAAATATGCATTGATGGGGATGGTGGATTTTTTCATAGGAAAGGGTTTCAATCCAAACGAACGCTCATACAGAGGTGAAACTGTGTTACACATACTTGCAATGCACGGAAGTATTACCAATGTCAAATGGTTTTCTTGCAGATATCCACAACATGTTACAATGTTAACCACAACAGGAAAATCTGTCTTACATTACGCAGTCTCTAATAGAGATGCTGAAGTTATGTTATATTTTGTTAGAGATGTCAAAATGATACCCCATGAAGAAACGTACAACAAAGAGACCCTGCTTCACCTTGCTTGTGAAAGTGGAAATAGCCTCTTAGTGAGACACATACTGGATCTGTATCCTGAAATGATGAATTCACAAGATGCTAATGGATGCACAGCCTTCCAGACAGCATGCATAAATGGTGATTTAGAAACGGTAAAAATTCTATGTGACCACCGCGAGTTTAGCTTAGAGTTACTATCAACTGGAGAAAACGTCTTGGGCTCTGTTTGTAAAAGCAAACAGATAGATACCTTTACTTATTTGTTGCATGCATTTCCGGAATTATTGAACGAAGAGTCAGGTGGGGGATACACTTTATTACACATTGCGTCTGCTTTCAGTACTGTGTATATTGTTAACTATCTAACAAATCACGGTTTTAATGTTCAACGACGAACCACCAGTGGGCGTAATGCTTTGCATGTTGCATGTAGTTCAGGAAATTTTGAAGTTGTGCGTTTCATGACTTGGAGATATCCAGAACTTTTAAAAGCTGTAGACAATGATGGATACGATGCGATGTTATGTGCAGCTGAGAGCAAATCAATGGAGACCGTGAAATATCTTATTGATAAGGGGTACTTCAGGAAACAAACTTCACACTCTGGACAGAATATATTTCATATTTCATGTCGAGAAAGCACAGTTGAAATAGTTAAGTATTTATATCAGAATTATCCACAAGATTTTGTCGAACCTGACAAACTAGGACAACTGCCTATACACTTCAGTGCAATGAATACCTGTTTGCAAGTTATTCAATTTTGTCTAAGCTTGAATGTTGATGTGTACGCTACCTCACTGGTCAACAGAACAATTCTTCACTATGCATGCAGTAACCGAAACACAGACGTTTTGAAATATGTTTTAAAAACTGTTCCTGGTTTAAGACACAGACGAGATATCAATGGATATAACGCAATCCACTGTTCTTGTGAAACCAATAACAAAGAAGCATTTGAATTCCTCTTAAAAGAAGGTTTCGAGATACATTCAAAAACATTTGATGATTTTACGGTTTTAGACCTTGCATTTCTGCATAGAAGCATGTCCATTGTAGCAACTATAATGGACAAATATAAGAGGGGAAAATACGATAATTTTATGGACATGATATCCCATCGTATCGCTCAATATGAAAACCACATTTTAGCACGATTAAAAAAATTTGAATATATCGACTTTGCTGTGTTTCCTCTTAGAAGAGTTGATACGAAGTTTAAATATTCGAATGTGTCCAGTCTAGTGGACTTACACTTTACGAACCAAGAAAAAAGTGTCTTTCAAAAAGAAACAGCTGTGAATAAAACATTCAAACGTATGCTCGCTCTTTCTAAGATCGAGGAAGAAATCGATATGACTTTTCAAGAATTGTTGATTGAAGTGGGACTTACTCAGGTTGAACTTTGGTATATCAATTTAGCATTCCTATTTCCGGAGCATATGCCTGATGCTTGGATCAGCTCTTTTCTAGAAAGGATCAAATCATGCGAATTGAGCAGTGTGTTAAAGGCAGCTGCTTATGGAATATGCAGAAAATTCACCAATGCATTTTATCGTGTACTAAGTATCCAATCTGTCTGGGCAGGATATACATATTCCACTCTGAAGGGACATCTGAACAGCCAGTTGGACACAATAGTTGTCATTACTAATGAAGAAAATGGCAATGTACAGTTAAAGATGAAGGAATATCTTGGACTTAAACTTTATTTTAGAAATGCGGATAAATGTTCCCATGAAGCCAAAGAAATTATGTGTTATGAAAATGAAAATTTGTCTTCCATACACTTACAACAAGAGGACATTCAAAGATTACTATCAAGTCATAGCAATATTACACTGATATCTGCTTCATCTGTTAAATCAAAAGGCTACGGTAAGCCCTATCAAGAACCACCTGTTAAGCAACACACAATAGTAATTTACTGTAGAGTCAAAGGAATAATACCAGTCGGTGAGATGAGATTTCCTACTGAAATTGGTGGGTATCCTGTAGATGTCCGAGAAAGTGTTGTAACTTTTGCGGCTGGACATGAAGGTGTAAGGATTGGTGATAAAATAGGACCAACAGAAGAATCTATTACTGGTACACTTGGTGGATTTATTGATCTTGATTTGGGGAAAAAAGGTTTCATAACGTGTGCGCATGTGGTGTGTTCCAAATTTTTAGATAATCAAAACGCACTACAAAATATAGCCGAACAAAATATTTCTGTAGGTGTTGTGGAAGAAAAAGGCAAACGACGAATTGGAAAAGTAAACAAAGCATACTTTAATTTGGATCAGGTGACTAAAACCAGTATTGATGCTGCGCTTATTGAATTGAATGACAGTCTACCTGAAACGGGGCAATTTTCACTGAAAGTAAAGACAGAGGATTATAGAAAAGCAGGTTTGCACCTTAAATATCTTATATTTTTATAGCTTTGAAAAAATAGTGTTATTTAGTGTATAGCTTTGATGTAAAATGTTTCAAAACGTAGAAAAATTATTTATTTAATCCATTTCCATAACCAACATATTTCATTTTTCAGGATTTCAGCAACACCACATCCCATCTTTTTCAAATGGCGAGATCTCAAAAGTACCAGACATCAACTTGAAAATGTTTTTGAAAATCGGCGCTGTTTCAGGTCTGACGTGTGGATTTCTTCATTTTAAAGACCCTGCAGCGGTAATAGGCACCACACCACACAATGTTTATATACATAAGAATAAGTATGAATTGCATGGGCAGATCGAAGTAAAACCACATCGGTGTGAAACATTCATCGAGAAAGGGGATTCAGGAGCTTTCGTGTTTTCTTTAGAGATGGACGATGCACCAATACTCCGGTGTATTGGAATGGTTGAGGCATTTACAGATCATGGAACATGTCTGGTGACTCCGATTCAAGACGTATTATCGGCTTTAGGCTTAAATATTTACCATCTTACTAAATTTGAAAAGGAACTTCAAGAACATGATAAAGAAGATTTTCTGTCTCGTATGTTTGCTGATCTTCGAAGAAGAATGGAATCAATGCAAAACGATATGCAAGAAATGAAAATTAAAGTTGACACCACTACTGAAAGTGTATCCAAAATTCAAACAGATATGTCTAACATGCAGAACGAGATGACCAGCGTTCACGAAAAGTTGGATTTAATCGACAAATCTACCCTCACTACATCCACAGATGATCCACAAATGTGAGATGTACATGTGGACATTATTACATTGTAAGATTATAATCGGTAACGTAAATAATTTCTGTGAATCTTTTTGAAAATGGAATTTGGACGATAATGGCATTTCCCACGAACATACAGTTATTTATGTTCCTACGTAAATTGAACTCGCCAAGGAGAACTTTGCTCCGTTTTTTGCTTAGGCAGGCATAACCAAGAACACATCATTGAATTGAAAAATTGTCATTTATTCCGTAAATGACGAAAAACAGTTAGGGGGTCAGTTGACTAGTACACAGAAAAATGGAAAACCCATTATCATCACAACATGGAAGCTGACCCCCTAGCACCAAAAAATTACAAACAATACTGCATTTATACACAATGTAGAAAACTATTTAGCTTATTAGGGGGTCAGTAGATTATACCCTGTATGTCAAACAATTTGGCATCATAATGTGCAAGCTGACCCCCTACTGACAAATACAATAATAATACACTAAGCAAAACCCAGTATAAATGCCACCCAATAGCTGCCTGCCCACAAAAAAAGATGGGCATCCACCAACAAAAACGGCCAAAATCCAATGATAATTGGATCCGCCCACCCATTGTTTTAAACTTTAATGGTTGTTGTAGAGTTCATATAATTGTGATAAGTATAATATATATTATGTAATGTTTACATTTTTACACTAAAATTATCTCAATTATTTGGAATCAATTTTCTTGGTTATCCATATTCTGCGAGTTTCAAACCACAACGAAATACACAGTATATATATATATATATATATATATATATATATATATATATATATATATATATCGAAATCAAATTTTAATTAATGAACGTTTTTAAACAACCTCTGTAGCTATAAAACTCTGCGGAGGTTTACAGATTTCGATTTATAATTGTTGAAATACATGTGTAATATTGTATGGAGTGTTGAATTTTTTGTCGGTCAATTAACTGCATTAAAGTCAATTAGATTTATTCTAAAATTTGATCAGGATAGCAGCACTTTCAAATAGCTTGATATTTATTTGGTTCACTTTAAAAACTCCATTGCGATGCATTAAAGTTATATATATATATATTGCAACGTATGGAAATCATATATATACACGAATTAAATGTATAATCACACTCTTTTTTATATCTTGTAGTTATTTTCTTATGCTCCATTGATTTTAAAGAATGAAGAGGTAGTCGGACATTAACTTACACTATAATATTCAGAGTAGGTTAGAGGTCAATTTTATGGTCTCTGGGTAAACACATTTGGTACCAATGAAAAAGTCTTTTCATAAGAAAATGATATGCTATTTAGATATTAGAGTTTTTTTTTAAAGTAGTTCAAAGGTTAATGTAAAGCTCACCAGATCAAAGTTGTTGGTACCAATGGAAAGGTTTTGTCACAAGGAATACAAATGTTTTATTATTTCAAAAGATATGACCAAGGTCAAGTTTTAAGTTTTCTTAAAAATCCAAAAACTAGGTCAATGGCCAATGTCAAGGTCAACAAATCTGGTATTGATGGAATGCACATGCTTAATATAAAAACAGTACCTTTTACGATTTAAAAGATATGGCTTATACTAAAATTCTGTAAAAGTACGTCAAATGTTAATGATAAGGTAACCCGATTTTTAGATTTTGGGTTCAGTAAGGTCTTGTGATAAGAAATACACATGCAAAATATGAAACTCAGCATAGTTAAGGTGGCAAATGGAAATTTCACCGGAAATATGCAATTGAAAAACATCCTTTATTAGGACGGATGGAGTATTATGGAACTTTACTGATTTTGGATCAAATAATGATGGACTAAAATACATATTCAGGACGATTATATCATATATTTAGACTGCTTACGTGGTTCGGTGTCATGCATGCGATACATGTATTGAGGTCATCAATATTGCAATATCGATATTGCAAGGACATTATGAGGTTCGAAATCAAATTTTAATTAATGAACGTTTTTAAACAACCTCTGTAGCTATAAAACTCTGCGGAGGTTTACAGATTTCGATTTATAATTGTTGAAATACATGTGTAATATTGTATGGAGTGTTGAATTTTTTGTCGGTCAATTAACTGCATTAAAGTCAATTAGATTTATTCTAAAATTTGATCAGGATAGCAGCACTTTCAAATAGCTTGATATTTATTTGATTCTCTTTAAAAACTCCATTGCGATGCATTAAAGTTATGCCTTTGCAATACATCAATATTTAAGACCCACCCACTTGCCCTCTTATCAATAAGTAAAGCATTAATGTTTTCCTACGGGATAAATAGAAAATATTTCAGTGAGTTTATAAGAAAGGATTGTTATAAAATTGATAGTCTGCAAACATTTAAGGTAGGTCCCTAGTCCTGGACCTACATGTGATTTCTCAAAAATTTGAGTTTAAATACTTAGATTGTTCATTTGAGGGTATGATAAAAACAAAAAAATGGGGGGTTGTCAGTATAATGAGTAAATTATGGTATTTTTATTACGTGTACCCCAATTTGTCAAACGGCAATATCAGAATTCATTGAAGAAGTCCTAGAATATGTCCATAAAATTTTGTTTGAGGTATGATGCTGCAATTTTTTTCCTCAAATATGAAATAAATATGTTTAACTAAATAATTAAAAGTGAAATTTTAACACAGTTTCATGTTTTTTAATAATGGTGGTACAAAATTGATTTCAATACAGGCCCTCGGCAGTCAAAAATACGGCACTGCAACACCACTAATATGAATATTTAAAAAATTTGACTTGTGATTTTTCATTCAAACTCACATATTATGTTCATGTATGAATGCTTGTTAAAATACATTTAAAAAATCTGCCCTTTCTCAGCATAATATTTTCACAGCATCTCAATTTATATTTACATTTTTTGGCCAAAATAACCATTTTGAAGATGATTTTCACATAATAGAAGATAACAAATATATAACAAGATAACAAATATATAACAAGTGCAGAATTGTTTTATTTAATTCCACAAGTGCATTATCGCATATCATGAATTTTTTTTAATTTACAGATAATTTTAACATGTAATACCCCTGTATATCAATTAAACAAATATGTACCTCTGGTTTTATGTGTGAATTAGATGACAAAAAATGGAAAGACGATTGGAGCCATAGTCTACTCAAATATAAGTGATTGAGTGTTATTGTATTCATTTTCTAAATTAAAAAACATCCAGGTAAATGTAAAAATACGTTTGATAATAATAGTACGTGAACCAATACCAGAGTTCGATCCGGAAATGACGTCACGCTACTAGACCCCTACTTTAATTGTAAAATATTTTTTCATTAAGAAACAACAGTTGATCTGCCACTTACTGCAAATAAAATACGTCAGACTATCATGATGACGTCATGATGAAAAGTGCATTGCGATCCATATTTTGCTTATATCCCAAGGTGTCAGATTAAATTAACGATAAAAAATAACTTAATGTTGGTTTTTGTGTAGTGTTATACTTCCGAGCAATTTTGAAACATCAATTATTTTATTTTCTGATATTTTGAAGGATTGCGATGTTTTGTTGTTTATGTGTGACGTCACAATACACATTCCTGTATAGATTAGGACACGCCTCCTTACTGGAACCTTAATTATGCTGCGAAGCTGTATCTCTTGAGTTGTAAAAGACATGACCATGGTTATTTTTGTTATTGAAATTTTTCTTATACTATGTCAATGGTCATTGTCAAAAGGTTAACAAATCTGATATCGTTGGGAAGTTCTTCTGACATAAGAATGCACAAATAATCATGCTTAATATTATAACAGTACCTCTTACGATTTGAAAAATATGGCTTATATTAGAATTTTTAAAAAGTTGGTCAAAGGTCAATGATAAATTAACCAGGGCATATATTTTTGTCCATGAAAAGGTATAAAAGTACCAAATATAAAGGGTCTACCTCTTGTGGTAAAATATATGACCAAGGTTAAAGCTTTTGCTACAGTAGGACGGGCAGGCCAAAAACTAGATGCCCCCGAATCTTTCATACTGTATCAGCAAACTTAAGGATGTCTTTCAAATTATAAAGACAATAAGCACTATTATAAGTTTAGCCCCACCCTGGAACCAAACCCCTATCCTTGTATTCATGAAATATACAATTTTGGTAGAGGATTACCTACTCCTTCTCAATATCCATTTAGTTTCAATAGTTTTAAAGAAGCTATTACGTAAGTATTTCACACATATACACAATATATATCAAGTTTGTCCCTGCCTTGAGTCGTTCTAGAACTTCTACCCTGGGGGTCATGATAATTTGGTGGAGGCCTTCCTGCTCTACATCACTATGCATGTAGTTTTTTTTTTACATGTGCGGTAGTAGATAAATAGATTTTTGAAAATTTGTCAATTTTTGGCAGTTTTTGCTCAGCCGAAAAACCCCAGGCGTGCAGGAGTGATGCAATTTACAATTTATGCCGTGCATGTCCCAAAGATGCTTCATAACAAATTTGAAAATATTTGTAGTAGCAGTTATCTGAAAGTTAAAAATGTTCAATTGTTAACGGACCATGGACAACTACGGACGCTGACCAATCGCAAAAACCAATAGTGAAAATTGATTATCGGACCCCTCTGTATAATGCAACGACATGTATATACATGTAACGTGTATACTCTATGGAGATTCCAAGGTGGTTTTGTTTGGGGGGGGGGTGTTACCACAATTAGCTGATCCTAGTGCCAAGTGTTCCATTTGTTATAGAGAATGGGCGTAGACTGGTGCTCGGAAGTTTCAAAAATTTGAAAAACAAATTACGATATATTTGTAGCCCTCAATGCATTTCAATAGATCTCTAGTCACAACAGATCCTTCTTAACGCATAGGAATAAATTTACTTGTTCCATGTTTGATCACTTTTCATTATTTAATTTTTTTTTCAGAATTACTTATCAGGTAAAACTTATACGCTACCAATTTTGATGCACCAGATGCGCATTTCGACAAATAATGTCTCTTCAGTGATGCTCAACCGAAATGTTTGAAATCCCAAATAACTATGAGGTTTTAGAGCAGGTCTATCTGACAATGCAATGACCTGTGTGTAAAATTTGTATATTCTATGCAAAATTTCAAGTTTTTTTTCCCACCACAACAGAGTTCGACTAATCCGGATATTTGAATTCAACTAAAGTCGTTTGCTTCTTGCAGATGTGAAAAATGACCAAGGCAATATACACAAAATAAAACAGATGCTGGTGAATGATTTTTATTCCAAATATAACTGCATAATATGTAAATTATTTTTGTTTAGCATATTGAGACATTTGCAACCATACCATACATTGTTAAGTTGAATATGTCCTGAAAAATTTGAACTGACTGATATTGCTCTAAGAAAGAGAATTACGACATAAAGGTTCCCATACTTACAACATTAGACCGATTAGTAAAAAATGAAAGCTTTTATATTTAGTTAGTAACTTACCATTATTTATTTAATAATAAATGGTTACCTGTAAAGAGCGAAACGAAATCGGAATGAAATCTACCGAAACGAAACGAAACCCACCGAAACGAAACCTACCGAAACGAAACAGATTGTATGACTGAACTCTTTTAATTATAATAATTAGGCCTCTGTGAAAGTTGCCACATATAAATGAAATTCGCCTCCCCTTTGATGTAGGCTTTCGGCTTGTCTGGTACAAAGTTTTAAAAGTTGGAAGGGGGTGAGTAAGCACAAAGTACATATCCTAAGTTGATTAAATATCATTTGCAATTAGTTTCGGATCCATAAATTTCAGAACGGATGGTTACAATTTCAGAGGTCTGGAGAAACACACTAAACGAAGCGTGGGGTCGCCGGCGTTGGATCCGCCTTTGGGTATAGACACATTATTTGAAGAAGCTGGTGTCTGAGAAAGTTGAAAGCGGGAAGAACTCTTAACCCCTTATTTTATCTCTAACTGCTGAGGTACGAGTGCTTTCAATAATGGAAAAACATTAAATAGTATAACATATTATATGAATGCAATTCGATAAGCTATATGTACATGTATTATTAAAAATTATTATTGATATGTAGTGAGTTTAAAGATAACTCTATACATTTAGGATATTGCTAAGACGGGAAATTGAAAACGGAACGGAAAACGGAAATGTTCTATGCAATGATATCAGGAAGATGTGAGGATTTTGTAAAATGAAAAGGCTTATGAACAAGGGAAGCAGAAATTACAAAGAGAAAGGGAGGACAAACTCAGAATCCACCGTTTGATATACTACATACAAATACACAATATCCACATGTATACATAGATTTGTCTTTAGTGCAAAACATATTGAAACATGTATTACACTCAAAGGTGGATCCAACACCGGCGACCCCACCCTCGTTTAGTGTGTTTCCCCAGACCTCTGAGACCGTAACCCTCCGTTCTGAAATTTATGGACCAAAACTAATTACACATGTTATTTAATCAACTTAGGATATGTACTTTGTGCTTACTCACCCCTTTCCAACTTTTAAAACTTTGTATCAGTCAAGCCGAATGCCTACATCAAAGGGGAGGCGAATTTTATTCATACATGGCAACTTTCACAGATACCTAAGATACCGTTTTTAATTATCATAATGAAAAGAGTTCGGTTATACAATCTGTTTCGTTTCGTTTCGGTGATTTTCGTTTCGGTAGATTTCGTTTCGTTTCGATTTTGCTTTGCACTTTACAGGTACCCGTAATATAGCATTCTATATCTGCAACATCGAACCAGAATTTTCTTGGAAACTAGACCAATGTTTTTAGTAGTATTAATGGTATTTGGCGATTTCATTTTTATCGTGGAATTATGACATGTAATTTTCAATACTGGATAACATGGAATATGGATGGAGAATAACCCCCCCCCCCTTCTATTTATCTATAGGATCACCAGAGATGCGATATCATGTTATCAACGTTTAGATCCGCTGTATTGATGTATTGCAGAAAATAATCATCATTTAGTGTGTTACATGTATATTGAATATAGACTTTGAATAGATCTTACTGTTTATGCCGAACAAAATATGTATATGTTGTAAGCAAGTAAATATTTGTGTGTAATGTATTTACGGATTAATTCGTAGTGAAACAGCATGTAAAGAACGGCCTCACACATGTTATTACACAATTCAGACAGCATTCCAACCCACCTTTTTTCTAAAGCATTTTCATTGTGAAATTATCCAGAATTTCGAAAGAGACCCTTCCGTCTGAATGAAAATATTTAACAGTACTTTCACGCTAATATTGTAATAGTACTTTTCAGGAAACATATATATGCAGTATTTTTGTTTGTTTACTATTTTACATCCCCATCAATACATTTTCTATCATAGGTGAAGTGCAACACACTAAAACTTCCGCTTATAATCGTAGCTATAAGGGTTCCAAATCCTGCTAGTGTCTATCGTAAACCGGAATCTCCAATGTTAAAGCGATATCTGAAATACTAATAACTTTAATTTCTAATGTCAACACTTGGTGAAGGAACAACCACTGGTTGTCAATGTCAAACTACTTAAATTTGACGCGTCCCCGTGATCGGTAATCAACCCCGGGTTTCCTGGTGGTGGCGCGAACCGCCATATCACTTGGTACAATCTAATGTAATTGTACATGGTTCCATGCTGTTGAAAATATACACTGAAATAACAGTCAAGCAGGCCTTCTTTGACGTTCTATGCTCTCTATAATACTATTACACAGTCTTTGAAATCTGTGTGTCAGTTGAATCTTTTCAAACATTCTCAATAAATGCATCTGTATCACGGAATCCAAGAACACCAGCAGAAGTCCGATGTGCACTGTTCTCTGAAGTAAAGCTGGCCAACTGTTATCAAAGAAATACGTCTTCAGTCCTTCATATAGATTATAGGGAAAGTGAATGAAGATATTCCCAATACCTACTGGCATATAACAAATAGCAAGCAAAATATCATAAAGTTCATAAACAACTATCTCAACAACTAGCCTATACAAGGTTTTGAAGGGCATCAATATAGCAATCAAAACAATGTACACAATTTCCCATACAATGAGAATCAAATCACAACATGGAGGGTACACCACACTTCGTAAGAATCCAGATGAACTAGGAATGTCGACAAGAATGAAGACGATCATCAGGACAGCAAAGAACAATTTACTTCTTTCGGCGTAATGTGGTGCATTTGCTATATTTTCTGTGAAGTAAATCAATAAAACACTTTATATTATATTAAGAATGTTAGGATGAATTACGTGCGAAATTCCGGAAGGCTCATTCGATATTTAAAATACGAGATTCGAATTTCGAGATTTGAAATTCGCATCTCGAAATTCAATATCCATAATTAACCAATCAAAATATAGGTATATAGGTCATGATATATGATTTAAAAGAGACACCATATTTTAATCAAACTAATCAAATGTAAACGATCGCCATCTTTATTGTAAGATTAGGGTGCACTTTTTTCTATTTCGTTGCAATTCAACTGTTTTGTAACTCATCGAATATTGACATAGAAATCGTTGAATCGTTGGGTTAATTCTAATATTATAACGAAAACAAACAAAACACCCAACATTTATTTATTACATTTCTATGTACCACTCCTGTTTCCAGTTTCTAGTTAATTCTAAGCAGAAAACATACACTGAACGTACACAAAAATGAATTACCTGCAGCAGTTAACGCCTGTCGGACAGGATTCTGGGAGATGATCTTCTCTCGGCAGAGTGGACATGTGCCATTTCTCCAGGCAGTAATGCAATGGTAGCAAAATATATGTCTGCATGGTATGCAGAAATAGGGATTTCGTATTTCTTCAAAGCAAATAGGACAGATATTCATAGCGTTGAATCGTTGATGATGGGATTATCGGAGGGTTTGAGAAGTATTGGAAGAGATGAAACCCTGTGTTAAACGTTACAAAAGAGTACATTAGTTAACACTCTACACAGAACATACATATAATCAGTATTGTTCGCCAGTAAAATCACTGTATCTAAGCCATATACTGAGTAGTATATGTACATGTAATTGGCATAGATTTAGGTTCTTAAAGGAAATATCACGTTTCTAATTTTCAAAATATTTTTTCAGCAACATTACTTCTTTTCATGCCCTAAAACTACTATAAATGTGTTATGAATAAAACATATTGCGTAGTTTTTGAATTTGAAAGCGATGAAATTTAAATTTTCCGATATGCATTATTTACTTTGATATTTTACGCGCCATTATGTGTGTCGTCAAATGCGACCTCGAGCGAGAAGGTTTGAAAACAGTTGTTAGGCAGTTCATGAACAGATTAGATTTAATCGACAAAAAGCCAATTATCATAGTTATGGCTTGAAAATAACATAACATTAAAGTGTTTTGTGCCGATTAAAGGTGTACTAACTGTCAGTAAAAAGGATTTAGACAGGTTTTTTCTGTCAATTTTTCGAAGGAAGGTACCGGTGTGATGGAAAAGACGTGGACAGTTCTTTGTCATCGCAAGGAATTTACCATGAAAAGCCCTACTCGCCTTTGTCCATGTACTTGTTCGAAAAGCAGTTGGACAGAGACCGAGATAAACTGCGAGAAAACGGTTATATTGACTGCTAGGCTTAGAGCATAAATATGCATTTTGTTTTGGTCTTCATTTAATACACTCACCACAACTGACCCACACCTTGTAACGACATACATGTATAACTTGTGGTCAGTTTCTACTGATTTATAAAAAAATTACAGATGAAAAGTTTGAACCTTCAATTATGAATAATTACACATTGTATTTTCTTCCTTTGAATCGAATTACGCTTCATCTCCCCAGTGAACTCGATATGTCAAGTACAGTTTATTGCCGTGTCCCCACTTTCCGAAGACATAAATATCACAATTCAAAAATAATAATGAAATGAAGAAATAAAATTACTTTATTAAAATAAAATATGATTTCCACGTTAAATTTAATTATTCTTATTTATTTACTTTCGAAACGCACCCGTGACAGTAGGCCTAGTTGTCAACGATGTAACGTATCATAATTTGTCTAATCGAAAAACAAACAATGATAGCACTGTTTATGTAAATAAATTTAAAAAAAAACGGTAATTACCATGTTCGACTATAGACGGCGACCCATATAAACACTATTTACTCACAATGGCCGATTTCCTATTCGCTTCCCTCGCTACATTTGGTATTTACATTGCTATTTGTACATGTATGTACCGGTGACTAAAAGAGATATCACATACGGTATTGCATAGTGCAATGCACATTCTGTTTAGTGGTTCAGTGTGGAAGTCTACCTAAAATTCAAGTACAAAAATAATAATAATTTTTCTTTATTCATTTCTGCATATCTTGGAAAATGTATGGGGAATTTCGAGATAATCATTGGTAGTAATGTAGATTGCTTATGTGTGAATATACTAGAATAAAGAGTAGATTTTTATACCATTTGGTTATTACTTTTTCATCGGCGAACTATTATGAGTCCTATACCTTTAATCTTTAATAATAAATTCTGACCCAAGAGATATAACTGCCTGTTATATGCTATTGTTAAGAGGTGAAGGTTTTCTAGAATCATAATTTCTAAACATGACGCACTTATTCACAATTTGTGTTTACCTACCTCTAAAACACGATTTAAGGTAACACACGGTTGAACAGTTCCTAAAACAAAACAAAGAATTAAATAACAAATTTCAAATAAAAATCAATATGAGTAAAACAGATGAATGATCCCCGAACTGCATTTAATCAACTTCATTTGACGAATGACACAATGATCAATGCCTGCTGAAATATTGTTGAAATGAATGTTTTCATATAGGGTTTGTGTTGAGTGACCTTGCCAAACTCATTAAGTTACTGTGTCTGAAAGTAATTTGCCAATATTTGTGTGATATATTCCAAAATTGTTGAAATAAGGGACCTTTTCCTCATATAAGGTATATGTTCTGATTAATCTTGACCTTTCGAAAATGATCTTGAGAGACCTTGGTCTTAAAGATTAATAACTGTTGAAATATTGAAGTAAAGTTTTTTGCGTTTTGCCAATATGACCTTAAGTGACCTTTGTCTGAATGTCATGTACCTGTTATATATTTGTGTGATAAATGATCAATACCTGTTCAAAAACTGTTGAAGTGATTGGAACTTTATCACTTTATAAAGTACATGTTCTGAGTGACCTTGAACTTTCCGAAATGACCTTTGTCTGAAAGTCGTTTGCCTGTTACTTACTCGTGTGATATATGAACATTACCTGTTCAAAGCCTCAACAGTTTTACAACAGGTATTGATCAGATATAACCAAACAATGATCTTTCTGATAGAAAGTATGTTTCGAGTGACCTTGACCTTTCGTAATTGGTCTTGGTTCAAAATCAATTATGTCGAATTTCTGATGAAAGGTGTAAGATACGAGAACTTTTATATCAAAACTGTTGAAATAAGTAACTTTTATATGTTCTGAGTGACCTTTCCAAAAATGATTATAAAAGACTTTGGTCCACAAGTCTTCGTCTTAAAGGAACATTCGAGATGAGTTTATAAATGATGATATGTTTAGGAGATGTGAGCTTGGACGGGCGGACGGAAGGACTAATACGATAGCGACCATATGTGTGATGAAACTAGTGAAGAGTGGATTGAAACATACTTTATGATAGACCAATAAGGTGGTGTAATTTTAATACAATCAACATTGTATATTATACTTATAGGAAATCAGAGATTGATCACTGTTCGTTATCTTCAACTTTCATAGCCATCGAATCACAATTGCAGTATAAGTAACCAATCATTGTTGATCAACCTGAGTTCAGAGGGTATAAATAGAGCCGACTTGTCATCCACCGTTAGTCTGTTAAGTACTCGAACTCGATTGGGGTCTTTTGACTTGTAACATTGAATTGGTATTTAAGACAAGCTTGGGGGTCGTGTCGGAAAGCAACAGAAGTTTTTTTTGTTAGCTAAGCCACTCAGCGCATTTGTTTGATTCATTGTGTATTTATGACTTCAGTATTGTGTATTGACTTGTATCAGGGATAGTGTCTCGGTGATATACCCAGGTGACAGGACGGTAGAGAGACTGTAAAGGGAAACAATAGAATTGTTACGTTACACCACTCAGTCTGTAGCTACTTAAGTTATATTTGTGATTTCTCGTATTGATTCGTCTGTCTATTCTTTACTATTAGTTCAAAGTTTATTTAATACTCATCCAAGTAGGGCCGAAGAAGATATTATTCCAGTTTTCAGTTTTTAGTTTTAAAAAATGGTGAAAATAACGTACATTGAGCAATCTCAACTTCTCTAAGCAATACAAAAGAGGGAGTTCAGGTGCCTAGGGGGAGTCATCCTCTGTCGACCGGTCACATCTTAATCAGGTAAACAGAGTTATACATGGTCAAAATTATTGTGCCAAAACGGCCTAACAATCGGTTAGTAACACTATCCTGGTTTCTTTATTAACGTTATTGTTCCTGTTCGTCTGCAGCGAAGATAGAAGTGACTGTAATTGTATTATAATTAAACTTGACTTCTTAGGAAGGAAACCTAAGCGAACTCCAATAATTATTCTAATCATTTGTTAGGTAAATGTGTTGTACATATGCTCCCCCGAATTGTTTTGGACATCATAAAAAAATATTAAAATGTTAAGCGATAGGGACACATGACGACGGACCATCACGGATAACATTACAGCGTAAGACACCTGAGTAAATCAGGTGATCAACAAATCCTGAAATCTACAGACCTTGAGGAAAGTGCAGATCCGTAGTAACAAACTAGGTGTTCAATTGGTGCGTTCCTTTCCCTCCTTTTGGTTTCTCTTTCTTCAGATCAACAGTACTAGAAAAATAGTCTGTAATTTAAAGGATCTGTGGGCCGATTAACCATGCACAGTGTTAACAAACATTGCCGTGTCGATGCACTTTACATTCACACGATCTTCTCGAAGACGGGGGTATTTATAATGTGTCCGTATTTACCTTTTAAAAACTCAATCTGATAAAAAGGATTTTTAAAAGTGTTATTCTCCAGATAATGATAATTCAATAATGACCATCATTTCGTCCTTGTTTACATATTTTGAGATAGAGGAGATTGGTTGGATTTTAATTGCAACATATGTGTATATATGTATATGTCTCAAAATATTCACATACCTGAAACTGATTGACAAACAATCAGACACTTATTCGGGAGCGACCTTCGCAATCATCATCTAAATAGATGACCATTTAGAAAATGTCACTGGGATATGGAGTAGGGAGGACGGTCACATGATCAAATCCTGTGAAGTCCGAAGCCTTCTCTCAGTAGATCATGTACTGACCTACTTTATAGTCCATTGAAGTTTTTAGAATAGTTATCAGTGGTCGATTTAAGGGGGGCGCAACCTGCCACCCCCCCCTAAAATTTTCAAACTTAAGGTAAAACGTGATATCTTGTTTAGAAAAATGTACTAAACAATGTAAGAAGCAATAATTTCTTCCACTCCTGGAGAAATAAATGACAAAATATATTGATTTCTTGAATTACTTTATTGCGAGAACTTAATTTTTTCCAAAAACCCTTAAAATTTGCGTCATTTTATTAATTTCACCTCATAAAAATGATAGAAAATATCACAAAAGACTAAATAGGATATATATTTCAAGCCCTATAAAATCTGTAAAATCCAGGAGCTTCTGGGAGCTTCGACCCCTGGCTAACACCTGGGCTTCGCCCCCATACCCCCTGCCTCATAAAGTGGTGCCTCCCTTAACCACAATTCCTGGATCCAACTCTGGTTATTGATTACTTATTTTATAATGTGCATTTTAAAACAAACTTACTATTTGATAATACGATGCTATCCACCCGCGGGACACAATGACGAATAATTATGTTTGCAAGCTGATATGTGCAATAGACATGGACATGTGAATAAACGATGTTATCAATTTGAATATATAATAAATGTGATATTATCGCCTTGTAAATATCAAAATTGATATTTTCACCAAACCCGTGTCACAGCAGGTGTGGCATGATACAGATCCCACCTGCTCAAAAGCCGTAAGCGCCGAGCACATGCCTAAATGTTGCAGTCCTTCACCGGAAATGGTGACGTTTCCATATGAGTGAAGAATTCTCAAGTCTTTGCCGTTATTTACTAGTATCTAACATTTGAAAGCTAAAGCAATCGGACTTTTGAGGTTACTTATTAGTAATCTGCAATTGCAAACATTCCACAATCTTTGTCAGGAATTCGGATTAATTCTACAAGCGTGTAAAGTTGGATCCATAGAAATATTTCAGTTGCTTCGGGATATGGGAGTGGCGATACAAGATGATGGCCTCTTTCTCAATACAGTAGTGGTACCTGCAACAAAACAAAATCAAATATCTTTTTTCCCCCTTGTGATTGACGAATTTCCAATGGCACTAGGGTTAAAGGATCCCGAAGGATTTTCACTTCTACATTTAGGGGCAAATTATTCATCGATAGGGATGGTTGCATTTTTTATCCAAACGAACGCTCATACAGAGGTGAGACTGTGTTATACATACTTACAATGTACGGAAATATTCCCCATGCTAAATGGTTTTCTTGCAGATATCCACAACATGCTACAATGCTAAACAGAACAGGAAAATCTATCTTACGTTACGCAGTCTCTAATATAGATACTGAAGTTATGTTATATTTTGTTAGAGATGTCAAAATGATACCTCATGAAGAAACGTACAACAAAGAGACCCTGCTTCACCTTGGTTGTGAAAGTGGAAATAGCCTCTTAGTGAGACACATACTGGATCTGTGTCCTGAAATGATGAATTCACAAGATGCTAATGGATGCACAGCCTTCCAGACAGCATGCATAAATGGTGATTTAGAAACGGAAAAAATTTTATGTGACCATCGCGACTTTAACGTAGAGTTATTATCAACTGGAGAAAACGGATATATATCTTTACTTATTTGCTGCTTGCATTTCCGGAAGTATTGAACGAAAAGTCATACGAGAGATACAATTTATTACACATTGCGTCCGCTTTCAGTAGTTTGGATATTGTTAATATACCTATACTGGATTCCTAAATTTCATAAAAACCCTTACAAAGATCGATTGCTGGATCCAGTAAGTACTCTACCAAGCCCCCATCTTTCACCTTGGACTATCGTAACCATGGTGAAAAGATTCAGTAACGCACGAGTTCCAGATTGTTGAAGCGATCGGTCTATTTATTTTTCTAAGAAAAACAACATAAACAAAAGATTGTCATATTGATCAATATCATCCAGCAAGTTCATAATTTTAAGTTTTCTGTCACATATTCTATTCTGATTTATAGAATGAATTTATTTTTCTTTTCGTAGCGCATGATACATAAGTTTCCCTTCCATTACAAATGATGAACAATTGCTACACATAAGATGAATTGGTGTACAAGCAAGTAGATCTTTAAGAGGACGTCAAGGAACGATATATATTTTTTTAATCGTGCAGGGGATTTAACAGTCTCGTTTAAAGTCAGCATTTTGCAAATTCTATGGTCGTTATAACGATATAGTTTGCCAATACAATATATCATTGGGTTAAATGCTGTCTGATGTGTTTCGTACCAATTGTTAGGTCGTTCTTCGCACATTAATTTTGACTACGGATAACTCCGTTTACCTGATCAAGATAGAGGGACCAAGGCAGGTGTAACCGGTCGACCGAGTATTCTTACTCCTCCTAGGCACTTGATCCCACCTCTGGCATATCAAGGGTCCTTGTTTGCACAATTCTCTATTTTGTATTGCTTATAGGAGTTATGAGATTGATCACTGTTCGTTATCTTCACCTTTCTCTTTATAGCCATACTTTAAATCAGACAAGAATCCAAAATACAACCTAAAGTCCCCTTCGACCTCGTCGGTGGGGGACTAATAATTTCCATTCATATGTTGATTCGTTATATACTTATCAATTCTAAATAAAGAACACCACAATGTCGTCCACTTCTGCTTATACTCAGATATTTTATTGAAAGTAGAAGTTAACGGCAAACTAGCAACTGAACTTTGACAAACGAGATGATTTCAGCTTCTCCATCATCAACTTCCTACATTTATGTAGCAGTATTCCATTATCACCCGCATATGGTGTTTATATTTCTCAATTGATTCGATGAGCTTGTTCTGCGTACAGTATGGTCAGTTTTTAAATCATGACAAGCCATTGACAAACAAGTTGATGGTACAGGGGTGTCAACAGTCTCGTTTAAAGTCAGCATTTCGCAGACTTTAATACAACCTATCATTGAGTCTAATGCTGTCTGACGTGTTTCATACCGATTGTTAGGCCGTTCTTGGCAAACTGATTTTAACTACGGATAACTCCGTTTACTGCTCAAGATATAATAACTTAGACTGCAAAATTAATTGTGAAAGACAATGAAATATAACCAAATATAAAAGTTACACACCATAGGATGCAAATGATAGATACTGAATCCACTGCTCTGACCAACAGAGGTAAAACGCGCAAATTATGCATTGTTTGAAAGACAATCACTAGATAAAAAATTACAATTATTTAGCCAACTGAATCCATATGTGCAAAACAAGTTAAGGTAGCTCAATATTTAAGAATGTATTGAGCAAAATGAATATTAATAAAACGAATAAATACATCTAGAAATTGGTTTGATTTACCCTCATATACATGTATATGTAAATCTTACAGGTAACAAAGTCTATGAATAGACTATAAATCGTGTTGAAATGTTATCCTTGTATTCCTGCCAAAGAATGTTGTTCACACTCCAGAAGTTCCAATTCCTTAACGTTATCAATAATCTAAGAGCAGAATGAATATTCAACGTACAAAATTCAAAGTAAAGAAAAAAAGTACAAATATGAAGAATTAATATTCACCTCGCTGATTACACAAACCATACTAGTCGATACAAAAACCTGAAACTGTAAATAAAACAGGAAGCAGGTGAGCTACTGAAGGAATAGATCTATATTAAGCAAAGGAAGAAAAGAATACCCAACCTGACACTATACATTCCTTAACCTGACGAAGATCATACCAATCACATCAATCAGGCTGCGATATTAAAAAAGCCCGTATTCGATCGGGAGCGTATCGACATCGAAACCAAACAATTTGGCAAATTAAGGTCTTCCTTTCCACTGGAGTATGATGCTTCGATGTTGAAAGCGCTCCTGACACGCTTTCATTTTGATTAAACACGGACCAACGTCGGTTTTACGGCGTTTATACCGCGTTGCCGCTACGACATGCAAGGTCACATCACAATGTTGCTTATAGACTGTACGACAATGTCGATATGCTGTTGCCGATCATGTCTCGCATATAGAACGCTTCTTGAACGTCTTGCAGGATAGTGTGGGAATCGCAGTGGAGGCGTGGTTGAAGCATAACTAAGATAACCTGAGTAAGGCCCCGACTGCAATGCGCTTTTTCCGCGACCATACACATCTCGCTACGATGCTTCCACGCTGCCTCTACGATTAAGGCGTTTTTATCCCGCTCTTGATAAGATTTTACCCGATGATGAAGATCCTACCCAGATCACACTATGCTTATGAAGACTTCATCACGTTTCTCTTGTGATGTACCAAGGTCTGATCGTAGTAGCAGCAGGTTTTATTTCGGGGGGGGGGGGGGGGGGGCAGGGATAAGGTTGTGGTGCTGTGAAAGCTGATGGTGAAATAAGGCTGCATTTATAATGAATAAAAGCTTAAATCTTCTATTGCATACTAGATGAACATACCCATAGCCACGTTCATAGCAAGCATTGAATTATCTATTTAATATTCTCATCAATCCAGCTCTCATGTTTTGTCTTAATCTAATTCGTAGTAAAAGAAAACATATTTGTAGTATGGCCGTGATGGGTAAATAGACAATTATTCCACATAAAAATGAAATATTTGCGATACACAGAGCCACATTCACAGCATAGAAGAGAAGAAAATACAGAGTATATAAAATCTTCTTTTCCCAAAGAAATCGGAAACTCCATTCGTAGCAATAGAAAAGGTTTGCAATAACACTAATTAGGCTACTGATAAGAAAGAGGGAACTTTTATCGTTGGAATGAACATTTCGGAAACAAAACATGGAGATAATAGAAAAGAATACTGCGTACATTGCCATGACGCATCCAAATACCTTCAGACCAAAGACCTTTGCAAACGTAGCATAAATGACACAACGTGGAAGAAACTCCAAGGCTCTTCCAATGAATACCACTACACAGTAAAAATACCAATATCCATTGTTTTGATCCTTATAATTTTCCCAGTAGTATTCCTTATCAATCTGTCTGTTTACTCTATTTTTAAGCACTTCCCTTGTATCTTCTTCTCTGTCTAGGGTTATTGTAACAGATGTAATAGAACATAACACCGCTACCGTGGAAATGGTCATATACCACCACTGTAGGCTTTGGATACCTAAAAAAAATATATAACATTGTTTTGGCGTTCTTTAATTCGCGATAAAGCCAAGGTTCGCAGTTCAAAATCTTTTTAAAAGTAGATATTCAAATAATGAGTGCTATATTCTGACAAACTGAAAATAAAAACGGGAATATCATTCGGCATTATATCTGTACCACGCTTTTTCTATGCAGTTTTAAATGAAACAAGTCTTACTTTGATATACTGTTTGGTTCTCTGTGAGAATTATGTAATATTCAAAAATAAGCTGAGGGATTCCTTCTATGCAAACTTCAACCAACTGCAAAAAAGTAAGAACATGGAAGTACCAGTGCTTGTACCAAGACGGCTCTCCAGTATTGACCATCCAACCATAACTGAAATTTTGAAAAGGTTTAGAACTACATGTAAAATACACATACACATATGTAGTATGGCCCTTAAAGCAATATTAGCTGTAATTTTAATTTAGCGTCCCAATGACGGAGAAAATAAGGTAAATAAACTTTTGTTATTGATATTTGTGTTTAAAAACATTCATAGGTACAATAAATTGCTTTGTATTCAAATTTTGAAAGTTTCTTATTGTTGTAATGTGGTTTTAGATATTTTACAATTTTCTCAAATCACCCTCCCCCTTGTGATACCTCTTTAAAGTTATACGATTTCACTGACCAAGCAAAATAATTAAATGCCTATGACCTATTCAAATGATTCTGGCCATTTTTCTTTGTTTACAAGCCATGGGGATTTTCGACAACCACCACTTTCCCTCCTCCAGCCGTTTAATTTTGTTACGTTCTCAGTACCCCTTGCTTGTCGTAAGAGGCGACTAAATAGGGCGGTCCTTCGGATAAGACCGCTAAAACCGATGTCCTCTGTCACAGCAGGTATGGCACAATAAAGATCCCTCCCTGCTCAAAGGCCTTAAGCGCCGAACATAGGCCTAAATTTTGCAGCCCTTCACCGGCATTGGTGATGTCTCCATACGAGTGAAATATTCTAGAGAGGGACGTTAAACAATATTCAATCAATCATCCTTTATATTTTATAGTTTTGTGTACCACTTTTGTTATATTTACTGTTAGTGTTTTGTGCACCACCTTTTTGCCGTGTCATGTGACTAGTCAGCCTGTTTTAAATTATATCTAGTCAATTTATAGTTTTTAGTCAATTTTCTAATTTAAGCCCATCCAATTATTTCTTGTTTAAAATTATGTATAAAAATTTAGTTTATAGTCATTTTGATTTAAATAAATGACAAATTCACCCAATGGTATTCCTGTTATTCTTTCATATGCAATGTACAACAAAAACAAGTTGCGAATTACCAGAAATGTTTTTGTATTTTACATTTGTGCAAAATTGTAAAGATTAATGTATTTAGATGCTCTGGATGAAACAAAATTACATTATTATCCCGTATAAAAATTTCTACATGAAAGGCGAAGATAACGAACAGTGATCAATCTCAATAACCCCTTTAAGCTATACAAAATAGATAGTTGGGAAAACACGAAGACCTGGATATACCAGAGGAGGGTTCGGGTGCCTAGGAGGAGTAAGCATCCCTGCAGAATGCTATGTATTCAATTTGAACCGAAAGCTTTTTATTTTGATAAAATCTTATACTTAGTTTAAAATTTATATCAATGATTACAGTTAAAATCACATACAAAACAATCATAATAGCAAATTTTTACCTCAAAATAAAATGTTCAGATTTAGAGCTACATGTAGTATTGCTTTAACATTGCACTTTAGAGAAAGTAATATATCAATGTCAAGGTCTCCCGGTCTGAAGTCAGCTTACGATGTGAAGGTACTTCAATTGTATTTTAGCATATAATTAACATGCTTTCAACCTTTTTAGTTTTCATAAGAAGTTAACAAAGTTGAGAATCGAAGATTTTTTGGCACGATTCCAATTTTCACGGTCATAACATTCATATTGTACTCTAACAGTAGTATATACTGCTTACTATATTTAATGATGGTATATATGTACGATATGATATTTCTATAATTTAAATCGATCAATTACAACCACTAAGGATACTTACATTAGGGCTTTGGTAATAGGTGATGTTACAAATACTAGAAAGACAAAACAGCAGGACATGCTTATATGTGTCGTTGCTATACAATGAATAATTATTATAGAGACCAATGCAGATGTTGTTCCTGGTGCTATCAATAAAATGAAGTCTTTGATTTCTCCCCTGACGAAGTATTGAGATGACAATACTGCATCAGCGCAAAAGTCATATAAGTAAACGGACATTAAACAAAAGTAGAGGATTCGCAATAAAATGTGACAAATTGAGTTTTTATCTCCGTTGGAATCAGTATCTCGGTTCGTTCTGGATCCGGAAATTCTATTGATGCGTTGACTTGTGTCCAATCTGTTTCTAGACAATGATATGTTGTTCATATTTTCCGGAAGTAACATCATATGTCCCATCCGTCCATGTTGTGGTATTCCACGTTGTATTTGAGCTAATCCTGTACCTTGGAATGATGTTGAAAGTTGTGATAACATTAAGGAATGGTTAGAAAATTGTACCCCGCCGAAATGGTTGACTACAGAAACGGTATCACGAGTAACATTTCCATCATTCAAACGAGTGTGGCTTAATGATGTAGTCGGTATTCTAGGAAGGCAAAATACTCTTGCAGAATCCCTTAATCTTCCATCAATTCCTTGGACAATAATAGATGGTGACTCATTGCGTTCTGCCGAACGAAACATTGCACTTCTTTGGTTTTCTTCTACATCTATCTTCAACCATCGTTGAAGGTCTTCTCGAAACCATCTTTGAAGACCACAAAGAACTGCTGCAATCAGTACAGCTGCTATTCCATACGATCCTGAAAAGAAAGGATTAACAAATCAACAAAAAATAGTTGGATACATGTGGTTTAGTAGAACGTTTTAAAATCGGCATAATTGAACTCTTCATCCCCTTCCTCAAATGTAATGCTGACCCAAGGGTCATGGATTATCCTAGCGTTCATGGTTTAAGTAAACGTAATTACTACAGCTTGCTAATTTGACATGTAGTCTTGTTCTTGATTGAGAATATATTAGCAGCTGCATCTCGGGAAAAAATGCCATAATATCTGAGTATCAACTACCAGAGTGACGTTTTATACCTGTGCAACATAAAAAAGCGAGATCCTTTTTATGGTAAAATGTTTCGTCAACTTGGTTAGTACCTACATACTGGCAGGTATCTTGGCGATGAAATAGCGTATTATTATATTTACTATTCACTTAGTATACTTAAAGGAAGTGGACATAAAAATGTGACAAAGGGTTTTAATTTGTCATTTTGATGTATATAATGAATTCTAAAAATCATTAAAATGTAGCTTTCTTCAGTAGGGAGATATTACATAAAGATTAACGAATCTTTCAATCTCTGGGAGATGCAACATTGAAACAAAAGGCCCACAGGCATTATCGATCACCTGAGTACTAGTGTAAAAGTATTACAGCTCCGAATGGCTATGAAATATCGAAAAAAAATCCTGTTCTGAATCTTTAAGCTAAATTATAATGTTCACCAACAGTATAAAACAAGTTATGTTCTTAAAACTTCAATGCCCTCAAAAGTGCATACACTGATGAAAGGCTTTACATAGTATAATAGGTGTATTGACATTAAAATATTAAACGATATGACTTATCTGGACCCATCCTAGAGTCAAAACCTTGTGTTGTGAAATTCACAATTTTCTGCACATCTTCTTCTGCTATTCCTAAGTATGCATTTAGATTTAATACGGTATTAGCGAACTTACACATAAATATCATATACTAAGTTTGGCCCCGCCCTGGGGTCAGAACCCCTACTCCGGGGATCATGAAATTTACAATCATGGCTGAGGCCGTCCTGCTCTACATCTCTATGCATTTAGCTTTTCTTACACTTGTGCGGTTTTTTGAAAATTTGTCAATTTTGGGCAGTTTTGTTTCCGCCCCTAGGAGTCCTGAAATTCACATTTTTGTCCCCAATTATGAAGATTTCTTAAAACCTCAGACTCTGATACAGATTCTGATTACTGCTTAGTGCAAATAAATAATATTATTGTGTAAATTGCATCTCCAAAATTTATCTGTTGTCCGTGGTACATCAATTATTATCAATATATAAATCATATGCCAATATTATGGTACTTTTACATGACACAGTCACCTTAATCATCTCCAAATAGTTTAAAATCTAATATAATTGATTTTCAATCTTGAAATATACAGTGCTTCTGAGTAAGTTCCGAATTTGGAAAAGTTGGAGATATCTTGTGGGAGTGTTTTCTTCTTTTTCTTAATGCATTGTAATTGGATTGGATTTAAATTTCTTTTTGCTCCAAATCTTACCCACCAATTCTAATATGAATCCATAAACTTCTGCTGTGTAAAGGTAACCCAGTCAACAACAGCAATGTGTCTCATCTACGTCAGAGCACAGATGCACACTTGGGAATGATGAATGATCTCCATAAACATTTTACTTAGAGCGTTTAATTGATAAAATCTCGTAAATGAAACAAGCAAATTGGTTTCAGGCCACACCATCTAATATTTATATATATATATATATATATATATATATATATATATATATATATATATAGGTAACATATTAAATAAAATATGACAACACGATGTAAAACCTAAGCGCTTTCATTTTTAAAATCTTCAGACGTTTTATATATATATATATATATATATATATATATATATATATATATATATAAATTGACGATCAGATGGAGTTCAATCACATAACATTTATTTCTCTACAGGCTGTTTCGTGAGGGGATGGTTTCCCCTCACTCGTCGGGAGAAAAATGACATCTAACGAAAAACATCCGCGTGGCTGAGAATATGTTACACAGAAACATACTGGATAGTTGCTAAGCATGATTACACACAGGATTGAGTAAATAGAAATTTATGGGAATGACGGCAAGTGCTGACAAGTTCTGAACGCTTATTCAATGAAGATTTTTCGGGATGACATATTATAAAGAATTTCTCTAGAATACAGAGGTTGCACTTTTTTGAAATGTTTGAGTATGATGATGTTTTTCCTAAAATTTCCCACTTGATTTTGTAGTCAATATTTTTGTCTTTCAATGTCCATATGAATTTGCTGAGCTCGGTGGTATTCCGTAATTCCACGAAAAAGAATACCACCGAGCTCAGCAAATTCATATGGACATTGAAAGACAAAAATATTGACTACAAAATCAAGTGGGAAATTTTAGGAAAAACATCATCATACTCAAACATTTCAAAAAAGTGCAACCTCTGTATTCTAGAGAAATTCTTTATAATATGTCATCCCGAAAAATCTTCATTGAATAAGCGTTCAGAACTTGTCAGCACTTGCCGTCATTCCCATAAATTTCTATTTACTCAATCCTGTGTGTAATCATGCTTAGCAACTATCCAGTATGTTTCTGTGTAACATATTCTCAGCCACGCGGATGTTTTTCGTTAGATGTCATTTTTCTCCCGACGAGTGAGGGGAAACCATCCCCTCACGAAACAGCCTGTAGAGAAATAAATGTTATGTGATTGAACTCCATCTGATCGTCAATTTATGTAGCTCCGTGAGGCCACGTCGAGCACTCTAGAAGATTATATCGGAGATTTATCCCAATATATATATATATATATATATATATATATATATATATATATATATATATATATCCTCTAATAACAATAATAATGACTTTCCTAGATGGTCGGGCGGTCTAGCGCGCTGGTTACATGCTGCTAGGAGATATGATTCCGCAGGTCGTGAGTTCAACCCCGGGTAAGGGCGGGAGTGGGTATCCAAATAAAGTGAAATTTTCTGTGCTTTATATATAATATATATATATATATATATATATATATATATATATATAAAACCTATAATTGTTTACAAAGTAAACAGTACATGATATTTTTTGGGAAACGCAGCCAAGTGTATACAAACTGTGCTCCAAGGGTCTAGTTCGAACAATAGGATAAAGCATAGGCGCCTAAATCAAGGATATTGCACTATAACCTATACGTAAACAATGGAGGAAATTCGAAACACAAATAAATATTTTTCTCCGATCTATGATATCTCTTTTCCCATTTTTTCATGCTTCAGGAAGCTTAATTACATGTGTCATTACCACAGAACACTAATTTATCAACGTTTTAAGTTAGAATGAGATGACTCTCGACAGAAAAAAAAATTATTAAAAATATACAACGAATAGATACCTGTTATTAGAGGATTTTAATCATTGAAGAAGAATTACCGGGACTGAAGAGGGCCTTGAAATCAGCTGGTAAGGAGTGTAAATAACTTTTAATCGAAAAATATATCTCATGGGGTACGGAAAGGGGTAGATTGAGTTGCAAGCCTTGTTATATATTATGAATCAGTGGGATAACACATTCTTAAAACATCGATATGTCTTCATTCCTCTTTAGTTATACATTAAATATATATTAAATAACTAATTTAATTTTGAGGAATAATTGTCTCCTTAAACATTGATCAGATGGTGAGTAAGTAACTTATCCCAAGTGTCTCGTTTATCCGACCTCATGAAAAGGATGCAATTTCTGTGCAAATGTCTGACAAAATTTACAGGTAGTCTGTTTTCGATCCTGTTGGCTGACTGTGTAAACATTTACCATTGAATACGTATTCCATATGCATCATGTTACCGAACATTGATTTCTAAACTGTTTGCACATTGATTACAAGATGGTATTCACCAGGTGTTACGTGTATGTCCATTATTTCATTATACATGTTTTTTTTCCTATTCTTTCAAATTATTGTGCATAATGCAACGGTATATGCTTAACTTCACAACCCTAATGATATTTTTATCTAATATTTGCAATATTTCATTTAGAACCATGCCATATTTCTAACTCATAGGTTTTACGTCAAGTTCAGATAGTTTCTGCACTTCATTTGCAGCTAACATTCTTTTTTTTTTAAACAAATATATTTCAAAATAGCTTCACACACAGGGATACCTACTTGCATTTCACAACAAACACATGGTATAAGGCATACACGTATATAAAAGGTGATGATAACGGAAAGTGATCAATCTCGTAAGTCGCACAAGGAATGCAAAATAAAGAGTTAGGCAAGCACGGACCCCTGAACATACCAGGGGTGGGACCAGGTGCTTAGGAAGAGTAAGCATCATCTGTCGATCGGTCACACCCTTGTCTTGATCAGGTAAACGGAAGTATCCGTTGTCAAAATCAGCGTGCGAACAACAGCCTAACAATCGGCATGAAACACGTCAAGCTTACGGGCAACCTAGATCATTATAACGGCGATAGACTTTGCGAAATGCAGACTTTAAACGAGACTGTTGAAACCCCTGTAACAGCAACTTATTTGCCAGTAGCCTGCCTCGATTTAAAAACCGACCATATGCAGATCAAGATCTTGTGTATCGAATCCGTTGAGAGATATAAACACCATATGCAGGTGATAATGGAAAACAGTCCTACATAGATAAGGGAAGTTGACGATGCAGAAGCAGAAATCATCCCGTTTGTCATAAAAATGAGTTGTTAGTTTGCCTTTGATATCCATTTTCAATGAAATATGTGGATGACTTCATGGCGGCTATTATCTCGAGCTCACAAGGATATATGGAATCGGGATATGAATGAACATTATAATTGTTAATAGATAAAATGCCGTTGATATATCTAAATGTCGTGTTGAAGGCCACAGCAGGTACATGTATGTGTACACAATCTTGTCATACAGAACTCAATAGCAGGAAAATGGGATACATAATAACCATTACTAAAATAATATATTTTACATGTATGCACTTTTACGACACCTCATATCTGTTGAAGTGTCACACCGTTATGTGTTAACTTATAGATTCAGCTCACTTCACGTTGTTAATCATATTTAATAATGAACAGCAGAGTGTCCTAGTCCAGCAAACAGTTTACCCTATAGCTACTTGCCCCTTGTTCATTTTCTTCACATTTTTCATTCAGCTTCTACAATGTTCAAGAATATAAGGGGATTATAAGAAAATACATATATTGTATTTTCAATGTATGGTTTTCGCTCCTGAAGCATCAGCAACTAGTTCGAGTGTCATGAATTCCAATGTAGAGATTTATGTGTATGTTTTACATCCTATTTCATATTTACATGTGAAGCGTTCACCAGCTTTGGGTGAAGTGCCGCAAACTTGCACAATTCCTGGTAGCGGAATCCTTAATCATCATGATTATACACGCACATTGTCTGCTACATGTCTCTGTGTAAAGAATGTTATATATATATATATATATATATATATATATATATATATATAGTTTGTAAAAAAGAATTCGGTATTTGATACAGTAAATACATCCAATAATAAAAGTCAAGAAACACAAAACTCGAATAACATTTCACTGTTAGCGCTTTCGGCTTTAATGCCTCTTCAGACAGTTATAAAATGTTTTATAACTGTCTGAAGAGGCATTAAAGTCGAAAGCGCTAACAGTGAAATGTTATTCGAGTTTTGTGTTTCTTGACTTTTATTATTATTATTATTATTATATATATATATATATATATATATATATATATATATATATATATATATATATATATTCACCCCAAAAAAGTTTCATGATACCAAAGATATACATAACTTGTAAAGTCATCCCTACACATTATGACTCTACATAGCTGAAGAAGATTGCATACTCTTTTATTGTTTTGACCCCCACCCAGGTCCCAAGGTTGCAATAACCATGAAATTAATAATTTTTGCAAGATACCATATTCTACATTTTTTAAAAAATAAGCATATGCTTTCCGAAAAAGAAAGTTGAATTTGTTCAAATGGTATTGCACGATAGATGACGGATATCTTCCAATCGCAGTAACTGCCAGGTGAACTAAAAATGGAGATACATCCATGTTCTTGCGACATGTGATATGCTACTCTTGGAAATTTTTACTGATAATGTGTATAGGCTATTGACGTTGTAGTACTAGTATATGACAAGCGCGTTTAAAATTTCAATGTCGTAATGTTACTCACCAAAATGATAGATATACTCCATCTACAAAACAGAAACATTTTGACTTTTTTTTTAATTTTAAATGAAATATACAACAGTAACTGGTAAGGCTTAAAGAAGCAAAAAGTCATACCTTACTGCAGCGTATCAATGTCTTTGCTCCCTTAGTGCAACATGTGTGTGAACAAAGCAAACTATTTAAATATCGCTGATAGACTGAATCAATATACCATGGAAAAGAACTCTGTCTTGATTTTGAAAAACAAATTACGTAATTCAAATATCAACGAGATTTATTTTTCAAAATGTGATTGTACTTGGTTACACAGGGTATCAGGTGAGGACAAGATTGTGGTTATAAGATTGTGCAAATACAGGAGAACATAACGTGTATTCAATGTTGACACGATCTTAAACGCGTTGGGATAGATACGTCTCGACTCCAAGTTCTTTGCAGAACCGAATTTAACGTTAATTAAGTAGTGTTATTTATACTACACATTTCTCTAATCCTCCTCAAAATTTCGTATTCATAGTAACATCTCACTATGAAGGAAATATAGGTTTTAAAAACCATTAATCAAGACTTTTTAGGGGATATATCTATTCATTTTAAGAGGTCCGGTCACTAATTCCATCCATTGTGTATGTACATCATTACTGATAACAATCTCTCAAGGAAAATTGAAATGACTGCAACGTGTTTATTTTCTTTAAAAAATTGAAGGATTGATTGTATTTTGCTCGAGAATTAGGCCTATGCTCGGCGCTTACCGTCTTTGAGCAGGGGGGGGGGGGGGGGGGGTCTCTATTGTGTCACACCATTTAGTCGCCATTTACGACAAGGAAGGGGTGCTGAGGATCTAATCTAACCTTGATCCCCACGAAGCTTTGCATGTTCATCAAAATGTGAACATATAGTATTATTATAAGAATGAGAAAATAACATGAAATATTCTATAGTTATCAATTTTCGCGGACTAGGGTTCGGTGTTATTTATTTGGGGTGGAGTTGGGGTTGAGGGTCAAGGTATAGACATTCCATACATGATATATAAAATGAAAGGCCTCTTCCACCATGAAATTAAGTTCCCACCAACTTTTTGTCAAACCAAGAAAATTTTCCTTAAAAAAACCCGATATTCTACACATTCATTGATCTTCTTCTCAGAGGCTTTATCTCCCGATATCCTGGCAGCTGAAGCGGATAGAGGGCGTGGCCCGCTCTCCCGTGTACAATCGGGGCCAGTAGGATCCGGGCGTACAGAACTGTAGACAGATTTATTACGAGTCCAAGCCCGAGTAGATAGAAAATCTACTTTCTACCATGCAGCAAACACGGCGACATGGTATAAAACCTCAAGTGGTCTATAATCATTTTTATATTTACAAGAGTAACTAAAACTATGATACCTAAATAAAAATAATACACTTTAGTGGAAACGTATCGTGTATTTAGGAAACAAATTTCCCTACCTAGTTTGACTGCTCCAAGTAGAAATGTTAATTTTGATTTGCTCTCCATTGATGTTTAAGAAAATTTTAATGTAGAGCAAAGTCAAACCATCTTCACTTGTTTTCCCTAACAGTCTTATTCACAGTCTGTAACAAGATGAATAGTTATGTATTTACATTGCTTTCGTCCATAATATCTCTGTGAAACAGGTAGTGCGTCTATGTTGTCAGGGATTGTCAACCTGTAACTCACAGAACAATGAATGTGATAAAAACTAACAAGAAGCAGGTTGTGGAACAACCTAGTCGGGAATTATTACTTCGTAATAAACGTGTGTATATCCTATTTATCACAGATTACCATATGTATCAGGTTGACGTATACATATTTAATTTGACGCGGCGAGCGGGGCTTGCATTCGCAAAACTATGTGCAAAAAATGCAATAATAAAACATGTTTATTTACCATCATAATTACAACCATCGAGATGATCGATCAGGATGTAAATACAAAAAAATCGATTCAAGAACAGAAATGGCCGGGTTAAAACTTTGAAATATGTTATCTATCATAAAGACAGCTGTACAAAACATACTGGAAGAAGGGTATAAGAATGAAGAATTTTCCCAAAAAATAGAAGCACTTTTAAAATGTCAAACGTATATCTTCAATGTTTTTATAATATCTATAATGTACATGATTTGAAAAAATGCTAAGTAAAAGTTATGAGAGGAGTTGGTTACACAAAATGGATACCATGCTTAAAAATGACAAAGTTCAGCTGCATCTTGTACCTTGTAAATATTTCGACGAAGGTCCGATCACTTCCATAAAGACGTATGTACATCTTCAATGCTTCCATAACAGCTGTACAAGGTCTGAAGTTGTCAAATAAATGTTGTAAAAATGCAAAAATAGGTATCGTCTCTTCATAACAATTGTACGAAGGCTTAGGAACATCAAGTCAGAGGTGCAAGACGAGTTGATTACACGAAATAGTTACCGTCTATTCAAGAAATTGACTAAGCTCAACTATATACAAATTTTTCGAAAAATGTGTGATCAATTAAAAAAAAACCACATGCACATCTTCAATGTGTCCATGTAAACTGTACAACGTTTGAGGAATGTCAAGATAGAAGTATAAGTTGATTCCACTAAATAGGTACCGTCTATTCAAGAAATGCTTAGAAAATAACTGATTCAACTATACGTAAATTTTTCGAATAAAATTTTTGATCACTTTCAAAAAGGCACATATTCAGTGTATTCATAAAAACTGTACAAAGTTTGAGGAACGTCAAATTAGGGGTGTGAGATGAGTTGATTACACAATGTAGGTATCATTATTACAAGGACGCCCATTCACCATTCTGAAAGCCGTTTGCACGTTGTGCAATCCCGCAAAAATAACTAGTATGTTTGGTTGCGTTCTTGTTTTGTATTTTATCATTGTTTTGTTTTTGTTTTTCGCCGTCCATGTAAATCGGTGTTACATGTAATACTAAGTTTCCTACTTTGCCTACATACAAAACACAGACACATTTGACTCCAGTCTTTGGCAGTCTGTTTTTCCTTTAAGTTCGTACAAGTTTATTGTTATTTCGGATTTCCAAAATTATGGCTTGAGCATCACTGAAGAGACATTGTTTGTCGAAATGCGCATCCGGTGTATCAAAATTGGTACCGTATAAGTTTTACATCTGTATGCCACAGTTTGCATTAGCCTTGAACCTGGTTGTCCAGGCCGTCGGTGAGATGGAGATGAACATGGTGACCGCAGAGAGAGAGAGAGAGAGAGAGAGAGAGGGAGAGTTATTGAATTCACTAAGCTCCCGTCAGAGGTAAACTAAGACACATTCATCATCAATAGTAAATTCAGAAATTTTTGAAAAATCCATTTTTATGCATACATGTCCTTTCAGGCGGAGTGGATTAAGCCCAGGAAGCGTCCACCTTTAGTCTGGCCGTACACTGGTCAGCTGACGTTTAAATCCTACACCACACGGTACCGTCCAGGGTTAAACCTTGTCCTGAGAGGACTGGACTGTGTCATATCAAGTGGTGAAAAAGTAGACCAATAGGCCTACATATAAGTACATGTAGAATATGTATCAACGATACAGTTAAACATTGTCATAATGATGAATTCACACTTATAGGGAAGTGATTTTCATTCCCTGTAGTATTAAAACATATTATGAACTTTTTGTATAAAATGAATTATATTCATACAACAATAAGCGTTTATTTAGTATGAGAGAGAGAGAGAGAGAGAGAGAGAGAGAGAGAGAGAAGAACAGCAGCACTCGATACCTAGAAGTGTCGGATCCACGACGTGGATACAAGGTCAAATACAAAAAAAAAAAAAAAAATATACAAAGCACTAAAATGACCAACGACAATGGAATATAATAGTGTTTGATAGTTTTTTTCTTAGGAACTTGGGAACTTTCATTACCTTATGGAAAAAAAGATCGCCTTTAAGTATCAGAGGTGAAAGTTTTTAATTTCAGTTTTAGAATATACATGTTACTATGTACGTGAGTTAGAGCTCAGAAATCATAAACACACGAGTATATGGAGATTTAGAAAATCGGTAATATATCTGTATGGGGATGCAGGTTAGAGAGTCTGTGCTACCTATAACTATTTTTAAAATAGACATTATATTGTTAAACGCCACTCTGATTCCAAGCACAAGTACTTAGAAGTTGAGATATAAAATATGCTGGAGTTCCTGATTGATAGTATCTTCGTGGTCTTTGGTGATCATATCTTCCAACAATATGTTGGAATCCCATGGGCACGAATTGTGCTCTTTTGTTAGCTGACCTGTTTTTATATTCCTATGAAGCAAAATTTATTCAAAAACTTCTACGTGAAAAGAAAAAAATATCTTGCTGTGGCCTTCAATTCGACATTTAGATATATCTACGATGATCATTTATTAACAGTAATAATTTTCATTCATATGTCGATTCAATATATCCCCGTGGACTTGAGATAAAAGATACCACAGAGTCGTCCACTTCTGTTTCATACTTAGATATTTATTGAGAGTAGATATTAACGACAAACGAACAACTCAACTTTATGACAAACGGGATGATTTCAACTTCTCCATCGTCAACTTCCCATATCTATGTAGCAATATCCCATTATTACCTGTATATGGTGTTTAAATCTCTCAACTGATTCGAGCTTGTTCTGCCTATGGGCAGTTTTTAAATCGAAGCAGGCTACTGACAAACAAGTTGATGGTGCAGGGGTTTCAACAGTCTCGATTGAAGTCAGCATTTCGCAAATTCTATGGTCGTTATAACGATCTAGTTCGTCAATACAACCTCGCATTGGGTCAATTGTTGTCTGACGTGTTCCATGCGGATTGTTAGGCCGTTTTTGACTACGGATAATGCCGTTTACTTTATCAAGATATAGTGCTCACGGCGGGTGTGACCGGTCAATAGGTGATGCTTACTCCCCCTAGGCACCTGATGTCACCTATGGTATATCCAGGGGTCCGTGTTTGCCCAACTCTCTGTTTTATATTGCTTATAGGAGTTATTATTATGAGACTGATCACTGTTCGATATCTTCGCCTTTCATTTATGGTTGATATTAAGATTTAGCATGATTGAATACTCACGGTTTAATATAATACACATGTGTGTATTACCTGTAACCTTTTGCACTTATGATATTATGGAATTTCTGTGAAAGAATAAAAATGATTTCTGAGCTCAAACAGAAACTCGCGTAGAGTTAAATCCTAAAATCAAAATTTAGAATAGATATTTGTAGTTATGATCTTTAATTTTGCAACCTCTTTGAAACATGCAAAATTTTACCAATATCTTAGACTCTACATGTATGCCGTTAATATATTTGGTTTGCTGAAACTGACCGAAATATCTTCAGTACCTACAATGTACCAGAGGGTCACAGTTCTATAGCATGCTTGGAGACAGACCTGTTAATACATGTACCTGGACCGATTAAGAATAAAAGGTAGCTGCACATTACCTGAGCATTACCTGAGCACATGAAGCAGAGTTAACATGTGTTAATAAGAATGTGGATGAAAAGTGGAGGTTATGTACAACAAATTTTTAAGTTGACAATTTTCAAATTTACTTAATTTTGTCAAAAAATACAGTTTTAGTAGAAAATAATCTGGAAAAAAATTAAAACTCCTGCCGGACTCGAACCTGCGACCTACAGTTCAGCAGTCGGTATTCAAACCTACTGAGCTACTCGGCTAGTTATTGAAATTGATATCGATTTTTCATCCATGTTTTTACAGGAAGTCAGCCATTATGACGATGAAGAGTACTATCTTAAACTGAGGAATTTAAACAGAAAATTTTACGTCTTTCCCAATTCAACAGAGTCATTTGTACATTATTTATTTAATATTGTGACTTATAAGTATATTATAATATGATAGTGCATGTTATGAATTACAGTATTTACCATAATGGTCATTTAAACATTTAAAAAAAAAATAACACAGACTATAATGACCAAACAATTTTCAGTCGATCATTATTAATCAGTATTGACCGGTTTTAACTAGTATTGACCACTGGCCCGGTCAAAACTGATATTGACCACTTTTTTGCCAACACTGCTACCAGTCTTAAAGTGTTTCATTTTTAATTTAATATAATTATATTATCTCATTCAAGATTTACATTAGAGATAAGAATTTGATTTATTGACAACACCATTATGATACATTGGCATATAGTCACGAGTATATACATGGTGATGAAAATTAATAATAAATTATTCAATTTTCTATATAAATGAATGAAACTTAGGGAATATATGTATATATAAGTATGAACTAGCACCATATAGATGTCTTTTTTAATAATACAATTGTGTTTTTGGTACATTTTCTGGTGTTTGCGGTAATTATCTTGTGTTTTTGCGAATTCCAGGGGAGGGGGGGGGGGGGGTGTCATCATTCACAATCAAGCATTGTATGATAAATTGTTTGATGTGAATAAAAAACAATTATTTTTTGCAATGAATCCCATTTTATTTCCTTATCCTATAACTGATACAGTTACAAAATGTGAAAGGGCATAATGTGTAACCATTCCATTGATTCCATCCAATGAATGTGATATCTATGTAACTCACATGTAGGTATAATCAATTGAGGACTTGGAGAAACCCATGTGAACACTCTCCTTGCCATTCTTAATATTCCTGTAATATGTCATGCCAATTTAAAGGAAAGAGAGAGAGGGAGGTGGGACAGAAGCTTGAAGAGATGGCAATTGCATCTTGTTCAAGAAATCTAGCAAATGAAGTAGCTTTGTAAGTATATTTTCATGCAAGCAATTAGCATATATGTCGGTGCAATATAATTGTAGAAAGAAACACAACATTACCATATATATTCTTATAGAATTAGGTTGATGGTTATGTCACAAATGTAATATTTTACATCATATGCTCTTTGACATTTTTGTGCAATTTAATATGCATGCATAATAACCTCGGATTTAAGATTCAAAGATGTAAGTTGCTAAGCACACTTAATGCCACGAAATGATAATTATATGTCAAATTATGAGAACATGAATTTCCAAAATGCCCAATTGTTTGACTATAGAGATATATTACAAGCATTTGTGCAATTAAAAATGACTATGTGTCAGTTGATGTGTTTTGCATAATATGGATATTAATGTAACTTACTGTGTATGTCGCATGGTTTCTCAGACGATACACACATGTAATATTTGCTCCTCGATGACAGGTTAGTCCTCTCCTAAAGTGTTTTGTTTTCCTTTACATATAACTTTGTGGGGCATAACACTCCAGTGCAGGACAGATGAGATATTTGGTAAGTTAATTGGCAAAGTATAGTCATATTTTGTTTTAATTAAGCTTGGATTTTTTTAAATACAGGCCTGATTCACAAGAGGATGGCATTGTTGCGAGTTTCGATGGAGCCTGGCAGAAAGGAGGCACAGGCAGGGCTTACAACAGTCTTACTGGTTAGATATGATTTATCATTTCATTCTTCATTTTTGATATTAATAACAATTCCTAATTGTTGTGCAGCTGAATAGAGCATTAATAGCTTACAATTTCTTTCAGGTCATGCCACTCTCATTGGAAAATGTGTGGGTTATGCACTGAAAAGCAAGAAATGCCGTATTTGCAATATACTCTATATTGTAAATGGCACTTGAAAACATTCCTTAAACATAATTGAATTTTGAATCAAACTTGTACAATAAATGTATTCCATACATTGGATGATGTCCATATATCGGGTGCTAGGTCCAGCGCAGGTGTACACTAAAAGTTTTATAAATATAATTTTAGAAAAATATTGTGGAAATTTTCGAAGAACCACAAAAGCACAACTGTGTCAATCCATGGTAAGTGCCCTTATTGTTTAATCATACCGAGCCGCAAAATGGATTTAAGTTTGACAGGAAGCCGAAACAATCCTTATTTTCAAGAACAACAAATAGGCTATAGTGATAAATAAGCATGATTATATGATGTAAATTCAAGTTTGTTCACACCATCTCCCGAAGGCCATACGAAGGATTCGTAGTTTGTAGAGAATTATGACTGTATATAAGGAGTTTCTTTGACAAATCTTCTCGATAGCAACATGAGTACATCATGTCAAAGTTAAAATCTCTGCGTTCGCAAGATCCTGGATTGGCCAAAGTAGAAACTTCAAGGGAGCTAAATTGAATACAACAAAGGATTTTTAGAATAGTGACAAAACAGTCTAACTTTATGCCCCATACCGGCACTGTTACGGCACGTTTGGTCGCCTTGGCACGTTTGGTCGCCCGGCGACGATACGTGCGGCACATTTGGTCGCCGACTACCATTCGTGTCGCACGTTTCATCGCCAGCGACCAAACATGCCACACGTATCCTCGCCCGGCGACCAAATGTACCGTGAAAGTGAACACGAATGATCGTCAATTTTATGCCATACCCAAGCCCCTGTCCCAAACCCCAACTTTGCTTTTGTTTTGCAAAAAACGGTGTGTGTTCATGAGTGTGTTCGTTCGTGTGTGTCCGTGTGTAATTGAGTGACGGTGTGAGTGTGTGCGCGCATGTATGTGTGCATGCATGTACGTATACGTGCATGTGTGTATATATGTGCGTGCATATGTGTGTGCATTCGTGTGTAATAAAGTGAATTGCTTTGCAATACACACGCACATCAAGTACACACATCAAGTACGATACAAAGCCAACAAATAAAAAACTTGGGCATTTCTGGACGAGATTGAATGTGAATTTATTTTGCAAACAGGAGTCACAACATTTTAGCAACACAATACTCTTACATACCATGCTTATGGCATGCCGTTTTCACTGTCATGATCGTGTGCAGGATTGGACAAAACAAGATTGCAAACGGTATTTCCAAACAAAGGTAGGCTCTTAACACTCTTCATTTTATCGACTTATTAGACGACGAATTTATGAATTTAAAACACCGCCTGGCCAGGGAGGCATCATTAAGTTGATTGGTTGTTGGAATTCTTACTCATGTACACGTACAACTCTAAATTCATTGATCGAAGTTGACAATGTTGCCTCGATAGAATTCGAAACGGGTGAAGATGTTTTCATGCATTTTAAGAAAGATACTTTCGGTAAAATAGACTCTGCACATATCTTTTGATGAAAATTTGAACCAGTGTATGCGACTTGTTAGTAAGAGTGCAGAAACACGCATACAAATATGCATGATCACACAGAGTGAAATACAAAGCAAGTACTATAGTACTACCATTTGTCATGGTTTGCTAAAAAAATGAAATCTTTGAATTTGGCATAAACAACACTGTTTTAATTTTAGTGAACATAATATTCATGAGCAGCACTTTGCCACTTACCATGTTAACTTCTTATAAAACAAATCCATCAGTACTATCATGATGAACAAAATTTAAAAAAAAGGGGGGGGGGGGTTGAAGTCAACTACTGTACTAGCAAGCATGAAAGTAAAATGTACGAAACAGCTACAAATTAGTACTTTTACAAAGTACGCATCAAATTGAACAGGTGGAGTAAGCAAATCTCTAAAGCAACTTTATACATGTAGGTATGAAGCACTTTTCATACATGAAATTGGCTCTTTTAAAATAGAGCCATTATTTTGTTAAGTATTTAGCACAAACACAGTTGTCTTCATCTCTAGAATATGAGGAACATAAAATGTGAACTTCATGACCTTACCACCCCTGGAACATCACGGACAAGACCAAATATGCTTGAAAACGGCCCTATTTTCAAACAATCTTCATTACTCCCACAAATATAGGAGAAAAACTAAATGCATGTATACGACATTCATGAAGCCCGCTACTTGAATTGTGAAATTCATGGCCCCTGGGTAAGGAGTTCAAGCTATGAAAGGGCCAATGTGACCATATAGTGAACATGTATTAAATATTCTTCTCTACTCCCATATATATTTGAGAAAAACTAAATGCATTTTTATGATGTCTATGACGCCCTCTATAAAATTGTGAAATTTATGGCCCTTGGATCAGGAGTTCAGTCCCTAAGACTGGTCATATAATGTATTGAAAATGTATTGGATCTTAGAAAATCTTCTCTACCGCCATATATATTTGAGAAAAATTAAATGCATGATTATGATGTCCTTAAATTTCTCTGCCTACATTGTGAAATTCATGGCTCCTGAGTCAAGGGTTCAGGTCCTTGAACAGAGCCAATATAACCACATAATAATTTCTTTTACCTTCACAATCATGAGAGATAAATTAAATGCATGGTTATGATGTCCGTAATGTCATCTTCTTAAACGCTGACATTCATTGGTGGGAGTTGGGTGGGTGGGATTGGGGGGATGTCAAAATGATTTATTTGTTTCAAACTTCCTTCTGTAAATGAATAGGAATTGTGCTTATATTTTGAAAGATCATAAACATTTGCACAAAGGACATTGAAACTTAAATATGAGACTCCCTGTATGGACAATGATTGATTGATTGATTGATGTTTTCCGCCTCACTCAACAATTTTTCAGTTATTTGGTTGCGCCCAGTTTTTATTGGTGGAAGAGAGAACCCGAATGCAAAGTACCAAGGAAGAGAACACTGACCTACTGAGAGTAAACTGGGAAACTTTCTCACTTACCGGCGCGAGCGGGATTCGAACCTGCGCCGACCAGAGGTGAGGGGCCGTGTGATTTTCTGCGCGATGCTCTAACCACTCCACCACGGAGGGCCCTCTGTATGAATAATGCGAGACGCAGGTGACCGTTAATGAACATGGGCCTCTTGTCATCTTTCACATGTCGATTCGATCTATCAAAGTGAACTCGAAATAAGTCTTCCATATGTGATTCATATTTGGATACTTTTTAATTACACAACTTCATGACGAAAAACTTCCATCTTCAGCTTGCAAATACAAGCTATCATTAGGTCGAATGCTGTATCACGTGTTTCTTTCCACTTGTTAGGCCGTTCTTGGCACTGATTTTAACTACGGATAACTTCGTTTACCAGGTCAATATATAGGGTTCACGGCGGGTGTGATTGATCGACAGAGGATGCTTACTTCTCCTAGACACCTGATCTCACCTCTGGTATGTGCAGGGGGTCCATTTGTACTTGCTCTTCTCCAATTTTTTATTCATTTTAATATCTACGAGATTGATCAGTGTTCGTTATCTTCACCTGTTCCGTTATATTTAATTATGTGACAATCCTGTGGGGTTCCGGGTTAGAATAGGTCCTCGGTACCTCCTTGCTTGTCGTAAGAGACGACTAAATGGGACGGTCCTTTGGATGAGACCGCAAAACCGAAGTCCCGTGCCACAGCAGGTGTGGCGCGATAAAAATCCCTCCCTACTCAATGACCATAAGCGCCGAGCATACGCCTAAATTTTGCAGCTCTTCACCGGCAGTGGTGACATCTCCATATGAGTGAAATATTCTTGAGAGCGACGTAAAACAATATTCAATCCATCAATCAATAATTCGGTGACCAGTCTCGTGATCATCATATCATTTAATGTTCTACATGCATCTGTTAGGAAGTTTGATGCACTAAGGTCCATTTGTTTATGATAAATCGTAAGTCGGAGACGGCAATATATTACAAAAAGAAATAACTGAATCAGACCAATATCATCCGTATCTTAAATTTGATAAGTATATCAAATCACTGATTATATATATGGAAACAGCATTGCCGCACTGTATAACGTTATTATTAAACAATTCGCCGTACTGAACTGAACTGACATTGCTAATTTCTTTCATAAAATTGACATTTAGGGACTAAAACGGATTTCAATGTACACATTGTGCAATGTTATGACAATGTGTAACGGGAAACAGTGAACTAAATTCACTAGAATTGTATTTGAGTCCGGAACAGAGGACGCTTAATTTTAAGGTATAAAACGAAATTCACATCATTTCGTGTATTTTAAATCAGCGATAATACGTCTGTACATCGTTGAACCATTCCAACATGCGGGTAGCATCAGAATATACATAAACATGGTTTAAAATAAAGAATTCTCATCTTGGTGTGTTATTACTTTTAAAAAGCGTCCTCGCTTCGACTGGTAGCAATATCCGGTGTCGGTGATACACAGTGAAGATGAAGAGATAGAACATCCAGTTGCACGGTGTCCTACATGCATTTTTTTTTTTTACTTCCTGCTGTTACAAATGCAGCAATGGCTTTAACGCGGTGGATTTGCGTCTTTCTAATAATCAAACTAGGATATTGTTATGGTAAGTACGAATGTGTTTGCCTCCTTGTTTTAAATACTTTAAAAAAGATTGTTCATCGTATGTAACGGGTGCTAAATGAGCCGGTTTTGATATAAAAGTACGGGGGGGGGGGGGGGGGGGGAGGTCGCCGGTATTTCGTTTTTCCATGGGGATGGCTTAAGCACGAAATAATTTGAATTTAATATTGATGTTTCTAATATTTTATTTCACAAGATTGAGAAATAGATGATAATGATCGATTTTGAAATGATCATTTATATTTTACTCGGTAAATTGTTCCACTTTAATCATAAATAAATACACAAAACAAATCATTAGATCAATCCCAACTTTCATTTTTACTTCTTAATTCAATGACTTACTAAGTGTTTTAACAAAACACATCAAAATAAACAAATGATTATTTTTTTAACTTTGGAAATATATGGAAAAAGATGTAAAAGTGTGTCGCCAGAGAATATTAATTATTTGACTTGCATAATAATTGATTCCATTGAATTAATTCAAAATGAAATGACAACAGATGAAATAAAAACTAAATCACTTCAGGCATGACTGAGACATCATTGGGAGGGATTTTATAATTTTAATTTCTTAATCCTTGGAGCAATATCAGTTAGATTAATTAGTCTAGCAACCATGAGCACTACAATATTGGTCACGGAATTGTAACATTACGAAAGCGTCATCACAGGTTGACGTTAAATACGTCCAAGTTTTCAATAATGACTAAATATCAAATGTGATTCGAATGAAATAAGTTTGTTTTGTATAAATTTATATATTGCACCCTTTTAAACATGCACATGTATGGAAGCATTGACAAAATTCCTCTACATTGTTTCATCTAAAATTCTTATAATGCAATCGATTCTTCCAATATGACAAACTCCATTTTGAACAGCTTGGTCAGAGCAAGTAAAAAAAAAAAATCATCGACTGTGAGGACACTAACTGGTATCCTGTTGATAAGTTTCAGTATAAAATATTATTTTTATTCAGTACACTAAAATAATCGGTTCCTGGTTTCCGCAGCACAACAGTGTAGAACGGATGTTTTATCATCAGCTTTTACGGCAAACAAAATGTACTACTTCGATAATATCTATATTTCTATATTTCTTCGTCTTCCTCTGTTTCCGCCTCTGTTTCCGTTTGCTTTTTGAAGATTTTCTACGTTGACATCGTTCATGCATTTAGTGTAATCTCTAATGCACGAGCTGACGTAAGAATAACAACATAGGTTCCATGTTTATCGAACACCGTTTTGTGTTGAATAAATTGATGATTTCTTTTGTTATATATATATAATCACAACTAGGTACTGAAAATTTTCACCCCAGCCCGCGGTCGAACCAGCGATCTACGGCACCCACCGCCTAGCAAGACTGTCAAACCAATGCGTAAGTCCACTCGGCCACAACGACTTCCCTAACAAATCAGTATATGCACCCAGGGGTGCATGAGTCGAGTTGCATGGGATACATTGTAAAGCCAGGAATGACGTGGTATATTTATAATTGTGAAGAACTAATTTCAGTTTTAAACTTTTCGAGTTACTGTCCAGAAACCATATTTTTCTGAAGTTTTCAATCTATATTCGGTCACTGTGACCTTGACCTTTGTTCTCCAAAATCAATAGGGGCCTTGTTTTGCTGGTATCCAACAATATATCCAAGTTTGATTTGATTCAAATTAAAAACTTTCGAGTTATCCTCCGGAAACCAAAATTCTTTTGGAATTTTAAATCTATTTTCGGTCACTGTGACCTTGACCTTCAACCCATTTTCTCCAAAATCAATAGCGGTCTTCCTTACCTGGTACATAACAATATCTTTAAGTATCATTTGATTCGGATTTAAACTTTCTGAGTTATCATCCGGAAACCAAATATTTCTGAAATTTTCATTTTATATTCGGTCACTGTGACTTTGATCTTTAACCTTTTTTTCTCCAAAATCATTAGGGGTATTCCTTACCTGTTACCCAACAATATATTAAAGTTTTATTTGATTTGGATTTAAACTTTCGGAGTTAACATCCGGAAACCAAATTTTCGTGAAATTTTCATTCTATTTTCGGTCACTGTGACCTTGACCTTTGATCATTTTTCTCCAAAATCAATAGGGGTCTTCCTTACCTGGTACCCAACAATATATCAAAGTTTCATTTGATTAGATTGTAAACTTTTTGAGTTATCATCCGGAAACCAATTGTTGACGCCCACCCGCTCGCCCGCCCGCATCACGAAACCAATAGCCGAGTTCAACTTCGTTGCAAAACGGCTAAAAAGGAAGTGTTGTTATGCTCCTAAAGCGCTACTTATACACACTGATGCAATCTCACACAGTCGCTGTGTCATTCACTGTTTACGATATTTTATAAGGAGAGTGGATCTCTCGATGCAATTGTATAGAATATTTAATATAAAGCACAAGCAAACAATTATAACACCCAACCTTACGTTTACCCCTAGGATCTAAACGATACATGTGATAATCACTTAATTAATATATAAAGCACTAAATAATCACATGCATCAGTACCTAGTTGTGATTATTTAGTGCTTTATATATTAATTAATTGATTATCACATGTATCGTTTAGATCCTAGGGGTAAACTTAAGGTTGGGTGTTATAATTGTTTGTTTGTGCTTTATATATATATATATATATATATATATATATATATATATATATATATATATATACATATATATAGATGTATATATATCGATAAATGCACGTAACAGTCGAAAAATAAGATGATTACTCAAGAAATAAATTCTATGTTTGAAAAAACATGTGGACATGACTTGAGACGCTACATGTACTCCACCATATAACTCGCTTCTTGAAAAGTATGACGATGTGAAGAGTACCCTCATGTCAAAAAATATTTGTTTTTAATATTTATATTCTACTTCCATGTCTGTTGGAATTCCCATTTGTTAAAACAGACGTACAATATTTATCAACATTCACACGCACATTGTTCATGTATACACTGCGTCGCATTCATGAGGAAATGGACCCCATTAGAATTTGTAAAGATATCGAAAGTAAAAACATTGGAAATGTAAATATATTTTGATGAATCAGTTGTGTGAGGCAAATTTCTTACTTTGGGTAAACAAGAAGACATCACTCCCTCCTTGTATGATTGTGGATCCACGAAGAATAAAGAATACAGAAATCCACTTGTTTTCTCACATAACTTAGGGCCTACATGTATGAGATGTTTCTAACCTGTCCTTTCTTTCTTTCTTTCTATTGGGGTTCCTTTTTTGGTTGAACATTTTTAAGAAAAAGATATTTTGTTTTTGTTTTTTGGGGTCTTCGTCCGCCAAAAGGTACAAACTTGGGTTGGAACTCCATTGAAAAATATCTGGACCTGCCCTGATTCCAATTCTCGATGTCAGTGTCCTTTGCAAAACGCTTAAACATTATAAACATTAAAAAAATGAATGCGTAACAAATTAAACTAGATATTGAAATTTGGCTCCGTTTTATTTACGGAGTGTTAATTTTCCTGTTAATTTTGTTGTTAATTTTATAGTACAGATTTAAATGTTATTCAAACATTTCAGATATCGTAGGTAAACCATCAACATTATTATATGATTGAATAATTCCTAGCTCTCTAATTGGCTGAGATCCAACAATGTAGAAATCATACTACGTTATGTTTACCTGCACGTGACCTTCCAGGTGAACATAAGGAATTATTTTTTCCACATAGGACCAAAAATAGGTCGGGAACTTCCAATTTGACGCGATCTATTATACTTATTTTTGCCGTCCAATGAAATCCCGCGTTTCTCACTGGGTTCGGCTAAGAAACTTACAATTAAAGCAAAGAACAATCTTGAAGGGTTTTGTAATCATTTAATCATATAATAAAACAATTATTGCTGTTTTTGAGGTCAATACGATGATTTAGCCAACTTCGAAGTACAATATTCACCTCGCCCTTCGGGCTCGGTGAATATTGTACTCTTCAGGTGTCTAAAACATCGTATTGACCTCAAAAACAACAATAATTGTATAATATTGTGCTGAAAAAAGTCTTGCATGTCATTTAAATAAAATATTTTAATTCCAGATGCAGAAATGAACGTGACAAATATATAAATTACAAAACTTTAATGAAAATCTTGTATATTACAATTTTTTGTGTCGATTATTTGTCACAATCCACTTATATAATGTATAAGTTCCCCGGGCGGAAACCGGAGAATCACCAAATTCCTCCGTCAACTGGCAAAAGGCGCACCCACGGGTGACCGTGATGAGCGAGACCTCGTGGTACCACAACAAGAGATAATACCACATGTGAATAGGAAATCAAGTACTGGCTCAGGTCCTTACTCTATCCCGCCTCCCCTGGTACCATATACAGGGAGAAGCCCAAAACTTGCCCTTGGTACCACAAGGGCCAAGCCGGCCCCTAAAGTAAACAAAGGTGACCCCCACATTCCCTCCAGTAATGAGGATGGAATACACAGAGTTTAGAGCCAAACATGTCACGCGATACAAAGGATGTCATATACGCCATCACATGTCCTGGATGCAAGGAATATTACATTGGTGAAACTGGCAACACTCTCCGTGCCCGTGTACGTGTACATAAGCAGCACATCAGTACACCTGAATACAGACAAATCCAGTTAAGTGAACACCTGGAAACGTGTGGTAAAAAACGATTTAACATTTTCCCAATTTATAAACTCAGATGTGCCAGTGCTATTCAGAGACGGGAAAAAGAAAAACATTTCATTGGTATTCTAAAGCCAAAACTTGATAGTCTTTTATAATTGCCTATGATTTTCCCGTACTTTTTCCAGATCATTGTTGTACATTATCCATGCCGTCACAATATAGACATTTAACGTTCCGCTTACTTTGACGTCACAATCACTGTTACTATGATACTGCTATTTATCTCATACGTGTGGTGTATATTGAGAGTGAGATAAAGAATTAACTTTATCACACGCCCGTTTGATAAAGCACTTCCGGTCCGAACTACTTTTTACACTGTCTCCGCTTGGATGACATATTTTCTGTGTTTATGCATATCCATGCATGAAATAAAGCGTAAAACGTATTATTCTGTATTTATTTAGAATTTCTTTTATAGCAAAATTAAAATGATGTTGCCCCCATTGACATATAGGGCCTAATGCAAGTTACCGGCCACAAAAATGCCAACTCGGTCTGTAACTACTCAAAAAATTACGATCAGAAAACACTATTATCATCGACAAGGAATCGACGGCCTACTGGACAAGCCTAATCGAAAGTACCTTGATATGCTGCGGTACCAAGTATTTAAAAGCACAGTCTCTTTTTTCTGGAGCATATTAAATTAACAAATCTCAACAGCTTTACTTACTAGACTAGGCCTATTTAAAGTGCCTCGGGATTTCCTCTCGCCCTCAAATCCAAAGAAACTACGTAAATAAAATCCAAATGCACAAACACTTCTACTTTTCATTGTAAACTGTTGAACATTCTAATAACGCTGTATTAAAAAATATTATTTTCATTGATCGTTATTACACATGTTTATTTCAAAACGACGACGACATCAATCTTGTATCAGAAGGTCAGGCCTACGTCAAACAATAAATACTCGGTCAATAGTTATTACTTTGTTGGAATGGCAAAACCATTATTAATTATAAACTATAATCCCTTCTAAAACAATTTTCTTTCATGGTTTCTTTAATAAAAAATAACCTTTTGTACTGTATATTAATGGTTTATAAGCGCACTATTTTTTCCCGCGTAAGGTAGACAGATTAAGCACGACGTCTGAGCCACGGATTCAAAACAAATTCAATCAGCTGTTTCTACCATACTGGGGATCATCTCAAAATTAAGTGAAAAGAAGACGTACGAGATAAATAGAACATCTATAGTTGCGTATTTTGATATTTGGTTTATCCAACGAGTTGATATGGTGTATTTATTCGCAAGGCTTGTCAACAAACGAAATCATTTGAAGCTGGGAGTTTTCAGGTCGTATGGGGCTTTAATGAATATTTGAAGGTATGTTTAGACACAAGTATAATAGGAAAATATGTTAAAGAATTGTTTGATATTAAATTTATGAGACAGCAACTCCAGAATACAACTATATAAGGCCTCAACCGTGCGCAGCTTTTTGTGCGCCGTAAATCGAAGGTTTTTATAAGGGGTGGCTCTGTAGCTCTCTATTATGTCAAACTATTTTTTCAGAGAGCCATAGTTCTGCAGCTACCGGGGGCCATGATTTCTTAAATTTTCAGAGATGATAGAGAATGAAAATACCCCGATTTTTTTTTTTTTTTTTTTTTTTTTTTACATATCTTCAAAATTCACAGATATGTCCAATTTCCGTTTTTTAAGAAGAGATCTTGTCCGCGGGAGATCTCGTAAACGGCTAATTTTTAGATTTAGGCACCAAATTTTCAGGAATGATAGATCATGACAAGTAGGTTTATCGAATATGGTTAACTCCGTCAGCCGTCACTTCTTGATCTCACCGGAAGTGATCAAAGAAATCAAAAATTTCAGATTTTTTTCTTTTGACGCAAAATTAACATTACTTTATTGTTTCATTCTTGTAGTTTTGAAATATGTTGATCCTATACCGGAATCAAAAACAGCAACTTCCGGTTTTAAGAGAAAAACTGGAAAAATTGAGTTTTTGACTTTGCCTTAAATCTCGCTTGAATATGGAGTATTACAAATTATTGTCTTGTATGTTATTAACATTGCAAATGTCTAGAATAACGTAAAATATTTTGGTGAAATCTACTTCCGGTCGTGAGATTTGCAGTCTTCAAAATGAGAATTTATTCAAGCTAATACTTTGCAAATGTGAACGACTGACGTCTCAAGTTATCAAGATTGATAGTCAGTCATCAGTGTGTTTGTATCATGTAAAAATCGTAGGTAACCATCACTTCCGGTCGTGACAGGAAGTGATATAAAAATGTAATTTTTTGAAGTTTTTTTTTTTTGTTTTGACAGATATTGGAGCTAATATGGATGATGATTAGGTCTTGTTCATGTAAAATATGTCCACCGGAAGTGTCGACCGAAAAACCGGAAGTTGTCTCAAACATGGGTATTTTTGTCGAAAGTTAAAAGTATGATTAGTTGAGAATTATTAAAGTGTAGAAGGAAAATTCATTGGAAAGAAAATGACAACTTCCAGTTTTAAGAGAAAAACAGCTTAATTTTGGTTTTTTAAACTACCCGTAAATCTGGCTTGCAAGTAAAGTAATTCAATTGATTTTCATATATGTTACTGACACTTAAGATGTCTAGATTAAAGTCGAATATATTTGTTAAATCTACTTCCGGTCGTATGTTTTCCTGTTCTTAAAATGATACTTTGTTCTTGCATGTGCTAAGCAACAATAAAAGACGGAGTAAAAAATTTGAGCTTCCAATCTCAACAGGAAGTAGTATAACGGAAGACCTACTCATTACTAGTAATGAGTTTCTAGTTATTATTTTTCTCCGGTACTTTTGTGTCCGGGGGTGTTCTCAGAAACTACAAAAGGTACCGATATGAAACTTTCCAGGATGACAGTATAGCGTTTATAGATGTGCAGAACGATAGTCATTTTGTCGGTATGTGCATGCACGCGAACGCACGTGCATTGTAATTTTGGTACAAAAAATGAAAAATCAGAATATATAAGGGATCGATATGAAACCTTACTAGGATGATAATATATCATTTGTAGATATGAAAAATGGTATTCATTTGTCTGCACGCATCACTATTTTAGTACACTAACTTTGTAATCAGTCTAACTTCTTTGTTGTTCATTGAAATGGTTTGATTTTCATATCATAGGTAGGTATTAATAACCCTTAACTGTTCTGTATGGTCAAAATTACCAATCCGCACGTGCATGCACTTTGCGGA